>NC_069505.1:75422865-75452865 GCF_027579735.1 Bombina bombina | reverse complement strand
AAAAGCAACATGGTTCCTAGAGATTTTAGCTAGACTGCACACACTTGCGATAATTAGACGGGCATTTGAAATGTATTGATCCAGCTTTGAATAAATGTTGATGTTTGGTTTGCACCACTTACTGACGATGAGTGCTAATCATGCTAATATTTCACTATTTTTTATGGCTTGCCAACCCAATCGAGTCCCACTCAAACAAATACCCCCATGATGCTTCAGAAAGTCCAGAATTCCAAAATCCAAACTTATTCTAAAATGCAGATATTTTAATGAATATATTTTTTAAAATAAAATCATCAAAAATGACTATTTTTACTCGTCTATCATAATCTTCTCTGTCTGTGTCTTTGCGTTGCTTTTTTTGTGTTAAACAATGCAATAATAGTTTATATTTATTTAAAAAAACAAATATCTTTCTGAGGGTACTATGTATACAAAAGTATAGAATGATATAAATCTAGCTTAAGGTTGCATGTATAAGAGGTATACTAACCTGTATATATATTGCACAAATGACATAAGGAAATGTTAACACTTGTTTCCACCTCCTCTCTAAACTATTACAAAATCATTTTCCGGTTATATATATATATATATATATATATATATACACACATATACAGGGCTTTTGGGGGGTACTCACCGGTACTGAGTACCCCCACATCTGCCAACTCATAACAGATAATATTTGTAATCATCATGTAAATACTCTAGTTTTCACAAGAGTGGGCTGCAAAATACACACACACACACACACACATGCTACTTTGTATAGTTCCAGCACACTACCCTACCAACATTTAAGCTCTTCTAAATTTAAACAGGGGCAGAACTACCATTATTGCAACCAGTCTATACATAGGTGTTTGCAGAATGTGTACAACCTTAATGCAGTGGAGCCTTTTATTAGTGCAAGTCTATCTATCTATCTATCTATTTATCTATTTATTTAAAAGTATCTCTCTATCGTTCCTCAAATTCATTATATAGAGCAGCATATATATTATTTATATTGCTTACTACCGAGTTACTGAAAGGAATATAAAAGTTCCAAAGCTACAGGTGAACAAGTTAATGTTCAGGCTTAGATACAAGGTAATCACAGAGGGAATGGGTAATACAAGGGATTGTCTCTTTTTAAAGAATAACAATTTTAGAGTAGACTTTCTCTTAAGACCGCTGCTCCTTAACCTGTCCGCCACTGATCAGGATGATTGACAGCTCCTGCTAGCAGCTGATTTGCCGCCAGCAAATAGGGGGCAGCATTGCACTAACATCGCTGGTGCAATGTTAAATGGGAACAGCATATACTGTCCGCTCGCAGCAATGTCTGCCCGACTTTTAATAAATGGAGCCCATGGAAGCAACTTAGTTCAATATCGAAAATGACAAATGTGTTTAAATGCAGATTTTTTCAATTTTCTAATCAGATCAATTCATGATATTTGCAATTAACATATCATTTTGTAGAATATTATATTTTTTTAAAACATCCACACACTTATTTGTCATTATAGAGGAGCATTCTGCACAAGTCTCGTAGTTTAAAAATGTAATATGAACTATATTTAAAATATTCTATTGAACCAGAAAATGTAAAAGAGAAAAAAAAAAAGCCAACATATGACCTATGAAAAAGGCTAAAAGTGTAGTCAAGGAAGTAGAAAAAAATAAAATCATATGAAAATCCATGTAAGTGTTGTTTTGGCGGAGTATGCAATCTGGTGTCTTAGGAAAAAGTATTTGAAAGCCCATTAGAAGCATTGTGATGAACTCTAATTATTATTTTCAATGATGTTTTTACATAGGAACACTAATAATTTATATTGAGTTGCTATAAGTAGCTGGCATAATAGAAACAAATAACAGCGTCATCATTAATGTAAAATTGTATGAGGTTCTTCATAGAAAGAGCAAAGTATATCAAAACACTTTATATAGGGCCAGATTAAAAGTGGAGCGCTAAATATCGATTTGATGAAAACAATTTACTGTGTAATACCAGTGCACGCTATTGTGCGCTTCCATAGGCTCCTATGGGAGCCTTGTTTTGATTATGTCATACGCAGCATCAGAACTCGCGCAGGGGGTTAGTAACGCAGCGATGGGCAGCAGTGCTAAATACATATGTATATGATTATATACATATATATGTATGTGTTATTATGTATGTAAGCATTTAAATATGTATTTACTGGGAACACAAAGTTCCCATAAACCGCAATGTAAAGACACTTTTCAGTGCCGGTGTTTTTTTCTAACACCCCAACTTTATCTCGAAAATACTGCCTAGTGCAGTTATTTTATTAAAAAATAAAGACACTGCCATCTTTCGTTTTTAAAAAAAATACACTAGACATTTTGGGGGCATTTGGGGCACATTTATAAAATTAACCAGAGGTCTGAACTCTGTTTAATTTTATAAGCACTAATTGCTACCACAAGCTTGCGGTAGCAATAGCCAGCCACTTGTAAAGGCTGAATAATTACCGCACACCACATAATTTAGAGCTCCACTTGTAATCTTATCTAGCGCATAGTTTGTACAACAAACGATTACTCAAAGAATTCCAGCAAAAATAATATCAGTATCTGAGAAACTGATAAATGCACAAAAAGAAAGCAGATGTTAATGAGATATCAAACCCAAAAATGTCATTTTGTGATTCTGAAGAGCTTACAATTTTGATAAAGTTTCCAATTTATTTCTATTATCAAATTTGCTTTGTTTCTTTAGTATTCTTTGTTGAAGAGATACCTACGTAGGTGCCTGGTGCACTACATGACAGGAAATAGTGCTGCCATCTAGTGTGCTTGCTAATGAATTACATTCTTGCAAAACTGCTGCCATATAGTGCTCTATACACGTGAACGCTCCTAATCTTTTTTTTTTTTTTTTTTTAATTTCTAGTGTGTACTTAAAGGGCCACTGTAAGTAAATATTTTCTATGCCTGTTACTAACTAACTACCCCAAATACGCTTTTTATCAATAGCATTTCATTAACATATCTCTACCGTATATCAGAAATCTTGTCTGCAAATGTAATTGTTTTCCAAAACCACTCCGTTTGTATCCTTTGCTCTGCACCAATCCGCTTACAATACCTAGGTTTCAAAATGGCGCTTTAAACACAAAGTTATTGGTTTAAGTATTTTGAACACGCAGTGCTGAAAATAGTGGGCAGGATAACGTGACATCATCGGCGAATAAAAGATATAACTTTTAGAACGTTATGGAACTTCATTTTGGAGAAAATATAGGTCAGTAGGTTTTAATTAATGTTTATTAACTTTAATATGTTAGTTGTTTAGCTTAAAAATTATAACAGAAAGTAATCCTTTAAAGGGACAGCCCTAATTATATTTTATTCAGAAGACATACTGTGATCTGTGATGCTACATCCTGTAAAAAATAGTCACTAATATTTGTTTTTTTGAGAAGGTGCTATTCTTGAATGTTCCTAAAAGCTGTTCCAGTAGCAAAGTGTACAATATTTACACAGCTGTCCCACATCTGATTGTTCCATCCAAAAACCTCAGTTGACTGGCTAGCTCCATGCAGTGTGTCTGTGTAATCAAACTGGTTTAAATGGATATCCTAGCTTAAAGTGAAAAGCACAATATAGAAACATATTTCCGTATACAATTATTACCAAAAATCCTTAAAGGGATAGTAAATACCAAAAATGTTATTGTTTAAAAAGATAATCTGTTTATTTACCATTCCCCGGGTTTGCATAACCAAAACTGTTATATTAATACACTTTTTATCTCTGTGATTACCTTGTATCTAAGCCTCTGCAGACTGCCCCCTTATTTCAGATCTTCTGACAGACTTACATTTCAGGCAATTAGTGCTGACTATTAAATGACTCCATGTGCGTGAGCACAATGTTATTTATATGAAACACATGAACTAACCCCTCTAGCTCAACAACAACTCTCAAATGCATTCCGATAAGAGGCGGCCTTTAAGGGCTTAGAAATTAGCATATGAGCCAACCTAGGTTTGGCTTTCAACAAAGAATACCAAGAGACCCAAGCAAATTTGATGATAAATGTAAATGATAAAGTTGTTTAAAATTGCATGCCCTATCTGAATCATGAAAGTTTAATTTGGACTTTACTATCCCTTTAAAATAAGTTATCACTGATTAAGTGCTAGCATTTTTCTTTGCATGTGCATGTTTAGGTAGATATTATCAGTGAACCAGCATTTTAAATACTGCAGCTGCTCAGAGAGTCAGTGAATGGTTGTATCAAGTCAGCAATGATGCAAATTTAATGATTAACAAATGATGCAAGCACATAAATCTCTTTAAGCAAGTTATTTGTTTAAAATACTGGTGCACAAAGCATACTTAAAGGGAGATAAAACCCACAATGTTTCTTTCATCATTCAGATAGAACATACAATTTTAAACAACTTTCCAATGTACTTATATTATCAAGTTGTCTTTCTTTTCTTTATCCTTTGTTGAAAAGCAGGAAGGTAAATTCAGGAGTGTGCACGTGTCTGCTGCACTATATGACGTTATGCATTAGCAGGAGCCCTAGATGGCAGCACTGTCTCCTGTCAGGTAGGGCACCAGACGTGCACGCTACCTATCTAGATATCTCTTCAACAAATAATAACATGAGCAAAGTAAATTCAATAACAGAAGAAAATTGAAACTTTATTTTGAAATTGTATTCTCTATCTGAATCATGAGAGAAACATTTTGGGGTTCCATGTCCCTTTAAGTACGCTTTTGAAACAGATATACCTTCTACTACAAACATTTTTGTTAATACATAACAAAAATGCTTTTTTGCATGAAATGCTCCTTTAAAAAGGGACATTAGGGGGCGGAGCTAGCCATCAAACTGAGCAGAAGCAGCACTGCATAAACTGGGGACAACCTGTCCAAAAACCCCTTGGGACAGAGGCCACATAAGACTGGTCAGTCCGAAATTGATTTTGAGCGGATTCGTAGCACAACAGACAAATAGAACCAGCAAATTTTCAGGAAAGTCCAGGGCTGCAGCCTACTCCGGGAGTACAGGCTGCAATAAAGCGGTCGAAAGCGAAAGACAGACACAGAACAAAACCATATATCTTGAAGGTGTAGTCCTGAATCCGAGAAAACTTTCTGGAGCAGCAAACACAGTCCTAAAGGGCCGAGATATACTGTGGGAGATGACGCCATCTTGCCCCAAAAGTAAGTGTGCAATCAATAACTTACATACACACGGAGATAAAGGTCAGAACAAAATATCTGTACACAATTATAAACACCTAAGTGCACAGACAGAGACCTGGGGTATAATAACTAATATATGGTCTGTATCTGATGCCAAGGAACCCGCTGAAATAGAACTTTAGAAGGCCACAGAGGGGATAGTTTACTAGACATAACTACAATCAACTCTAGCGACACTCGAAATTCGTTGAAGTGTGAGATAGTGGGAGTAAGATTCCAGGCCTGCAACAGTTGACTAGAGGGGACAGGTCTATAACTCCCTATACAGTCCACAGGATACAAGACTTGACCATATGCAAAAGGGATAAGAAGCCCAGCGTATGTAGCACATGTGCACCAGAATTATACTGATCTCCTGCAGAGACAAATATAACCTGCAAGATTAATTGAAATAGCCTCCAATAACGTCCCCACACTTAATGACGATAATGTAAACACATAACCAAAAAGGAGGGGGGAGCCAGACCAGCTCACTTAACTTAACAATGTGAACTTGGATACTTTATATATATTCAATTGATGTTATAAACTCTCTCCTTACTACATGATCATTTAAAGATACTTAAGAGATTCCCGGAATATACAGCACCTTAAAAATTATATGTATTATACCAGACACTGAATCCAGAATAAAACTTAACTTCGGTAATCGACTGGAGCTTGGCGCTCCTATAAGTTGTCTTTCATACAAAGCAGAAATTAGAGGGACAACTCTCCAGAGGCCGAGACATGGCTTCTAGGAGGTCTGTAAAGGGGGACAAGTCATTGAAAACTACAAATATGTCTACTTTTTCAAGCCTTCTCAATCTGGCAAAACTCTTAAAGACACAGATAGAAGAAGACTCAGAGGGCGAATCTCCACAACTCCCAGACGACAATATCCCTCTAACAAAAGCAGACCTACATACATTAGTCTCTAAAAAAGTCATAGCTGATAACTTCGAAAAGCTATGGGAAAAGATCGACTCTATACACACATCTGTCTCCAGCAGCTTATCTGAGATCAAGTCAGATCTCGTGGATATGGGTGGTAGGATTGAAACTCTAGAAGACCAACAGGATTCCATTGTGGAAAATATTTATGAAATCTCGCAAACGGTCTCCTCACAACAACAACTAATAATATAATTTCAAGACAAACTGGAAGATCTTGAAAATAGAAGTAGGAGGAACAACATCAGGTTAAAGGGAGTCCTTGAGGAAGTAACTAATAAAGACCTACCAGCGTATCTATCCCAACTCTTCAATCAGATTACTGAAGCACCTGCTGACTATGTCTTCCATGTTGAGAGGGCCCACAGAGCCTTAAAGGCGAGACCAAAAAATGGATAGCCCCCCAGAGATGTAGTAATTAGGTTAACCTTTTTCCAGATAAAGATAAAATACTACAAGCCTCCAGGAAAATCCCAACTTTCAAATTCCAGGGGAATGTGATCCAGTTCTACCAAGACTTAAGTTTGCAGACTTTACAATGCAGAAGTGCCTTACGACCCCTCACATTACTGCTCCGGAAACAGCAGATACAATACAAGTGGGGATTCCCCTTTACGCTCATTATAACTAAAGATTCCAAAACGATAATCATCAAAGAGCGGGAGGACATTCCTGAAATATGTAAAGTCTTAAACCTGGATACACCACCACTACCTTCATTAGAGCCTTCTCCTGCTACTGGAACTACAGCAGATCAGCCCAAGCTTCAGTCAACATGGCAGAAAACTAGCTATAAAAGACAAAAAAACAAAAGAATCCCGAGGAAATGGATCCTAGAATCTCAGGAACAAGGAGAGAGTAGTAATGAGAATACTCTTGGCGCAAAAGATGGGGACTATTGATTCTCTCTGAGGTGCTAAAATATCCAAGGAAACAGAGAGGAAATTTGAACAGTGCGATAATAGTATTTCCTGCCCCATACAGCGCCTCTACGTTAAATACTCACATTATAATACAAGGCCACAGTGGAACTCTACCCGGTAGAGGTACAAATCGGCTGATGGTCTAATTTAATCTGTGAGCTGGGGAGGTGTACTCACTCCCTCATATTGTTGAATATTGAACATTTGTTTGTTAACACCGTGTTTTTCTCAAGATGGTTATCCCAAAAATAGGGACTTGTGATTTGTTTTAATATATTTAACATGTTGTTTTTCCCCCAGTTTTTCTCTCTGTTTTAGTGACAACATAGCAATGTTTACTGACAAAGATAGCATTACCCTTCTGGGATTCCAGATAAGGGGTAGAAACACGAACCAGAAGGTACCAGATCACATTTCACCAACACACACAACAATATTGAATAATGATCCCTAGAATAAATCTAATTTCCCACAACGTCAGGGGGTTGAATACTGATGTTAAACGCAAGTTAGCAATGTCCCAATACACTTTGTTACAAGCTAATTTGTTGTTTTTACAAGAGACTCACCTCCTTAAAGCTAATATCCCAAGATACTGGGCAAGACAGTTCAACACCCACTTCCATGCTACAGCACCCACTAAGAAAAGAGGGGTATCTATTTTAATTCACTCCTTCATTAACTTCACACACGAGTATACTATCAAGGACCCGGAAGGGAGATATCTTGTAGTGAAGGGCCAGATTCTAGACACAGAGGTCACACTTTGTAATGTTTATGCCCCCAATGAGAAAAAACACTAATTTTTCCAACACATAACCCAACTACTGACACAATGGTCTCAGATCAAGATTATCTTGGCGGGAGATTTTAATATAACCATGACCCCACTAAAACCTAAAGCCAATAACTCACTAACAAACAAACAAACAAATAAACAACTCCGACACAACCGACTGATTAAATCAATCCAGGAGTATCTGATGCCCCATTCTCTTATCGAGACATTGGACACACTATATGGAGCAACTACGGACAATACATATTATTCAGCAGCACATAACTCATATATCATGCTGGACTATATATATATATATATATATATGTTAGTCAGGTCCTTCAACCCTTGTTATGGAGATCCAATATACATGCATGTGTATGGTCAGACCATTCAATTGTTTCCCTGCAATTAGAGGGATTGAGAGACCCATTACGGAATAGGACATGGACATTTGACTCTACATACCTTAAAAACCCTCAGGCACACGAACATACCCTGTAAGCATTGACGGAATACTGGAGAATCAATACTGACTCCATGTTAAACCCAATAAATACATGGGCAGCACACAAAGCAGTACTTAGGGGGTTGCTTATAAAAGAAAAAGCAATGCAAAGTAAGAAATACAAAAACCACTTAGCACAGTTATACAGGGAAATAGAGCTATTAGAAAGACAGCATAGACTGATGAAGCAGACCTCGACCTTGCATGCACTCCAAGCTAAAAAAACTCACTGACGCCGCTGCTCAATTCTCAAGCAACCAGGGCTATTCAGAGACTGAAATCCCGATACTTTATCTATGCTAATAAGCTAGATAAATTCATGGCTTATAAAATTAGAGAGAGATGCAGAGCCTCAGCTATCCCTATCATAGAAACATCCCAAGGCACCAAAACGTCACACCCCCAAGAAATTGTAGTCACATTTGCCAACTACTACGGGAACTTATATAATGGAGACAAAGTCACACACACAACACAGTAACAGAGTCCCTTACTATAGAATTCTTTGCAAATTCTCCCCTAAAAACTATATCCGAGGAAAATAAAGAAATCCTTAATGCCACAGAAGTTATAGGAGCAATGCGAGATCTCAAAACGCGTAAAGCGGCAGGTCTGGACGGATTCCCAGGGGAATACTACAAATTATTTAGGAGCACACTAGTCCCCCACCTTACTAACCACATTTTGTAGGGCAGCCCTGTCCCGCCGGAACTCTTGGATGCTAAAATAGTGGTAATTCCCAAACCAGACAGAAATCACAAACTCTGTCAAAATTATCGCCCGATCTCCCTGATAAATCAGTACTTGAAAATCTTCACAAAAATTATGGCGAATAGCCTTAAAGAAATTATGCCCCACCTGGTGCACCCTGATCAGGTGGGATTTTTAAAAGATATGGAAGCCCCAGACAACATCAGAAGGGTGACTAACCTAATACACACTACTTGGATAAGACACAAACGCCTTCTCTGCTCCTATCACTGGATGCGGAGAAGGCGTTTGACAGAATAGACTGGGGGTATATGTTTACTACCCTCAGGAGGATGGGCTTCGACAGTACGTTTATAACGGTCCTACAGGCATTATATTCCTCACCAAGCGCTAGGGTAGCCTCTGCGGGCTATAAATCCAAAAATTTCCCAATATTAAATGGCACAAGACAGGGTTGCCCTCTCTCACCACTCCTCTTTGCCCTCTGTATCAAGCCACTAGCAGCTAGGATTAGATCACACCCAGAAATTGCGGGAGTCTCTGTAGCAAAGTCGGAGCATAAACTTTCACTGTTTGCGGACGACATCCTACTGACTATCACTAAGCCACTAATTTTACTCCCCAACCTTTATGGGATCTTGGACATATTTTCAACGATCTCAGGATTTAAGCTAAATGCATTTAAATGTGAGGCCCTACCTATTGCTATTTTCACACAAACCCAAATATTGTTAGAATCCAATTTTGACTTTAAATGGAGGAAGCACACGCTCAAATACTTGGGAATACACTTACCAACGCAAACTCACCTGCTATATAAATCTAACTACACCCCTCTTATTAAACAGATTAGACAAGACATACTGAAATGGAGAAGCTATAATTTCTCTTGGCTTGGGAGACTAGCAGCGGTTAAAATGACTATTTTACCACGAGTATTATACCTATTTAGAACACTCCCTATAAGGATTATCAGATCAGACATAGATAAACTGCAGGCTGACCTGCTCTCCTTCATTAGGGGGAACAAATCAGCAAGGGTGGCGAAATCCTTAATAAATAGACACAAATCGCTAGGTGGCATAGGTGGCCCAAATTTAATAGACTATTACACAGCAGCTAGAATAGCACAAGATGGGATGATCCTAAAGAGGTCAAAAGATGCTCTAATGGCCCTCACTAAAGGCAGAGATAGGAGGCTGGAGAGATCCAGATGCAATTTTTTGGGACAAAAGAACAACACAATCCAGTAAGACCCTTCCAACACCCTTCACTCTTGAGCTTACCCTACATACATGGTCGAGGGCGGTGGTCAAACATGCTCTGATGCCGGAATCTTCCCTTTACACCCCAATCCAATATTTACTACCTAGCGAACTGTGGACACAAATTCAGAAATGGGAAAACAAGGGACTTTACAGGGTAGCAGATATACTGGAGAACAGAAAGCTACCTTCTGTCAATTAGAAGAAAAAAATAACACCAATAAAACTACACTGGTACTTGTACCTACAAATTAGCTCCTCGGTGGGATCATTTATCAGAGGAGCCCCGAAGGGAGCCCCCACTGGTCTAGAATTACTCTGTAATAAACCCCAACATTCTAAACACTCCATTTCTAGACTTTATGTAGCCATCCAATCCCGCCAATACAAGACAAAGTCTTCGGTAATGCTAGCTTGGGAAAAAGACACATAACTAAAGATCTTGAAGACTGGGAACAAATATTCCAGACTGCCGACAGAGGACTTCTGAGTGCAGAAATGAAGGAGAATGTCATGAAAAAACTTTTCAGATGGTACTTGACGCCGGTGAAAACCGCACATATGTATCCACAGGGTAGCAGATTGTGCTATGGGGATGTGGAGAGGTAGGCTCATATTGACACATGTGTTGGGATTGCACTGAGGTCAATCCAATATGGAAGCGACTTGCCTACTTTATTAGTCAACTAGTAGGTACGGAGATTACACTCAATATACAACAAGCTCTTCTTCATTACCACAATACTACATATAACAATCACTTTAACACCTTTCTCAACATTCTATGCAGAGTCACAAGAACATGTATTGCTAAGCACTGCAAGACAAAAGTGCAACACACTTACAGGATGCACAAGGTAGCATCTGGAATATAAAATAATAGAGAAACAGTCAATCAGATCTGGTTCTATTGGATGGCTCAGGGAGAATCAACCCAAGGATCACTCCCTTAGGGTGCTTTAATGGTTTAGACATACATTGCAAATTGTTTTACTGAAGAGCTCACTTTCGGTATCTATTATGTTGTCACTTTCATCCCAGTTATCACTTTCTCCCCCCCCCCCACCCCCCAGTTATCACTTTCTCCCCCCCCACCCCACCCCCCACACACCTATGTTTGGAACCACTGGCTTCAAGTGTCTTACACTAGGGAGGGGATCTATTATCCCCTCTCCTCTTCCTTGTTTTGAAAGGCTTGTGAGAGATTTTACACCGTATTACATCATAGGTGCAGAGAACTAATGTTAAGTTCATGAATTCTTGAGTTCCGTAAGCTCGACAAATGTTTTCTTTGGAAATCTATTCCACTTTTGTATTTGTTTGAAAATGTAATATACCCACCTTGATGTAAGAGCAACCTATAAAATGTGTAAAACTTAATAAAAAATATTTAAACATAAAAAAGGGACATTAAACACTTTGAGATATTAATATAAAATGATAAATCATATATATATATATATATATATATATATATATATATATATATATATATATAAAGAAAACTCTGCAATATACTTTATTTATTTTGTCCCCTTTTCCTTTAGTTCCATTCTGAAATTGTGAGCTTTTCAGTTCCCGTTAGAAATGGAAGTGCAGGACACTGTAATATTCCACACAGCCATTGGCTGCACACTCTAGTGACCTATTTATAACTGTCCCTAATTGGCCACAGCAGAGAAGGTAACCTAAGTTACAACATAGCAGCTCCCATTGTTTTATAGACACTAAAATTTTACACTTATGTTAACAATATTTAAACAGCTAATTAAACTTTAAAAAATACATCTACATGTTATCCTCAGACTAATCTTTTCTTTGAATGCATCATTCTATCTAGTTAGTGTTTAATGTTCCTTTAAGCACACCCCACCCTGTTTTAGGGCCACCAATTCACCATAACATAAGCCATGCTTTCTCTTGCTGATTTACACTTATACCCTCTCTTTATAAAATGTATATTTTATCATACAACTCAATTTTTCTCTGTTTTTTAATACATCATATCAGTGTGCTAGGACTTGTAATAATACAAAAGCAGCTATTACTAGGATATGGGCCAGGAATTGAAATGTACTAAGGATTATATAAGAGCTGAAAAGATATATTTACTACTGCATATCATATTTTTTCTCTCCACGTACCTATCAGAAAATAGATTTATTAATTTGCAATGCCTGACCTGGTATTCAATGGGTTTCTTACTATATCTGCCTGTCTTCACAAATAAAAATGTTAAATAACAATAATGTGTCTGTATGAAGCCATTCAATAAAGATGGACTCCAATGTCTTTGTAGGGCTGTGAAATACAGATAGGAAAGTATTATACTAAAATAAAAAGCTTCCTCTGAAAAATATATATATTTTTTGGCAACTAGAACACACAGAATTGAAGTGCCTTTGTGGTAGCTGATAAAAAAGAATCTTATATCAATAGAGAGGAGCGAGAATCTAAAAAGAGGGGTTAGTCAACAAGTTCTTGCTCTCATGTTCAATAGAACAACAACAATATAAGTTTAAAGGGACACTGAACCCAAATTTTTTCTTTCCTAATCCAGATAGAGCATGCAATTTTAAGTAACTTTCTAATTTACTCCTATTATCAATTTTTCTTTGTTCTTTTGCTATCTTTATTTGAAAAAAAGGAATCTAAGCTATTTTTTTGGTTGAGCACCTGGACAGCACTTGTTTATTGGTGGGTAAATTTATCTACCAATCAGCAAAAACAACCCAGGTTGTTCATAAAAAATGGGCCGGCATCTAAACGTAGATTCTTGCTTTTCAAATAAAGATACCAAGAGAATGAAGAAAATTTGATAATAGGAGTAAATTAGAAAGTTGCTTAAAATTGTATGCTCTATCCGAATCACAAAAGAAAAAATTTGGGTTCAGTGGCCCTTTAAAGGAATAGCAAAAAAAAACAAAAAACTGTTTCATATCCGGAAAAGGTTGACCAGATTCATTTTCCAAGTGAACTAAATAATTATCATGCAGCATTCTTAGTGCATCTTCCCCGTCTTTTGTAGCAAGGGACATCCAGTCTATACGTAAGAGAGAGGCCTCGTTAGATTTGTTTGTTAACTTTCAGAATCATGAACAAATGATGGAATTTTTGTTTTAATAAAAATAATACTTTTTATTTAAACAAACTACAAATAAGCAATTTATTATGATAAAAGTTTCTAGAAACACACACGCACTATATATATATATAATTACCAGAAAGTTGGATAGTATGGAAAATGCACAAAAAAAAAATTAATAATTTGAAAATTCAGTTCACTCTGTACCATAATGAAAACACATTATTAATACAATATTTGATGTTTTACTTTGTGAATTTAATATATTTTTGAAAATATACTGTAATTTAAAATCTGATGACAGCAACACGTTCCAAAAAAGTTGGGCCATGGGCAATTTGGGACTAATAGCGATGTGACAAGTTTAAATAAGAAAGTGATGTGAAACAGGAGAGGCAATTGTGTAATCATAGTATATAAGGAGACTCCAAAAAAATACCTAGTCCTTCAAGAGCAAGGTTGGGTCGAGGCTCGCCAATCTGCCAACAGAGTCATTGAATAATCGAACACTTTGAGAACAACATTCCCCAAAGACAAATCGGTAGGATTATGGGCATTTCACCTTCTACAGTGCACCATATAATTAAGAGATTCAAGGAATCTGGTCAAATCTCGGTGCATAAAGGGCAAGGCTGAAAACCACTTCTGAATGCACATGATCTCAGATCCCTCATATGTCACTGTCTCAAAAAACGTGGCGCATTATGAAGCGCAAAATAAGGCAACAAAGGCCCTGTACAGTTGCGTAGCTGAATACATGCATAATGGCGATGATAAATGGTGGAAAATTCTGCTTGCTAAACTTAACCAAATTGTGTCTTTAGGGCCCAAACGCTTAATAAGTGTTATTAAAAGAAAAGGTGATGTTACACAGTGGTAAACAGTCAACTGTCCCAACGTTTTTGGATTGTGTTGCAGTCATCAGATTTGAAATGAGTGTCTATGCTATCTTCAAAAATACATTAAATGCACAAAGTAAGACATCAAACAATGTGTTAATAATGTGTTTTCAATATAGTACAGGGTGAATTGAATTTTCAAACCACTCTCTGTTTTTTTTTGCATTTTTCATACTGTCCCTACTTTTTCAGAATTGGGATATAAAATCCATCAAAGTAAAGCACTCACTGGGTCTTGAAAAATATAACATATAATACAAATACAATGACTTTATGATACAATAAAGTATTATTGTTATATTTGTCAAGACCCGGTGAGTGCTTTACTTTGATGGATTTTGTATGACTATTTGAAGCACCCTGGGCAGCTGCTGGTTATATATATATATATATATATATATATATATATATATATATATATATATATATATATATATATATATATATATATATATATATATATATATATATATATATATACACACACACACACACACACACACACACATACACAGATACATAAACTCACACTCAAAATTTCCAATCCTAAAATACTTGCAAGTCCAAAATGTTGCTCGCCACTTGATCCCACCCACTACTTGCTTAATCCACGCACACTACACCCCCTCTTTGCACATATGTTTAGCCATTGCGAAACACCTTAATTGTGCAGTCATTTCTTTATATTGATTTTCTTTTATGCCATAAAAAATTGAATAATGCTACAGATAGTAATAAATTCATAAAAATAAGTTCATAGCAGTTAGCAACATCAACTAGGGCTTCTGGGGAAGACAACAGCTGGATAGAAAAAATAAGCTGTTGAACTGAGAGAGTGAGGGAAAAGAGTGCTGACAGTCATGGAAGGTTATAACAGACCGGAGATTTTTTTATTTTTTTATTAAATATTATACCTTCCATCTCTCTCTTAACTGTCTCCACTCCCTCCTCTCTTCAATCTCCCTTTGTACCCTCTCTCTTCTCTCTCAGGCCATATCTTCTCTTTACACTTTCTCTTTTTTTCTACACTCTTTCTTAACTCTACCTTTTTTCTCCACTTTCACTTTTCCTCTCCAATATTTCTCTCTCTGCCCCGTTTACGCTCTCAGAAGTCTAGGAAATAATAGGGTCCCTACATCCCTAGAGGAATAACATATAATTGCACTTTTTATGGCTATATAATATCCCTTTAGATAATATTTTTAGCACATAGCCCAAAATGTGTTTTTATCAGTGCTGCAATAGGCGTGTACATTTTGCAAATACAATAACTAACTTACAACACGCCACCAGACTTCGGACAGTGAGTGAATGTCGATTCCACATTCACTCACTAACTTTCACTTGCCAGCATTAAAGTTCCACTCGCTAATGAATTTTGATATATATATATATATATATATATATATATATATATATATTCTTTAGACCAACACCTTAAGGAAAAGAATTTGCCAGTTGTAGGGAATAACGGATTACAAATAGCATACCCCTAAATGCTTCAAATCTTATGGGATTGTTTGGGTTAAGAGGACACACTGCTGCCCCCTCTTGCAATACCCTCAAGGCAAATGTCCTGGTTGAAAGGGACTGTCAGACTCCGCCCCACAACACACCCTAATTCTGCTGAGCCACACCCATGACACTTCCCATGTCATTGCACAATTACAGCCCCGCCCATCTTTAACACCAAAGCCCACTAAACTCCCCGTGGACCTCACCTCCCTGCCCCAGAAAGCCTCTTAGTAAAGTTGGTGGCTATGAACAGGAGTAATAGCGGCTCATAGACTTTAGGAGAGACACAGCTGTTGTACAATTCTAATTAGAAACAAAATGTTTCATAAAATCAATTATAAATAGGATTTCTAATTTACTATAATATGTTTTATTGAGAACATTACAAAGTGACAGTTATGAACATGAATTGAAAATCTTGTAATTTATAATGAAAATTCTCTTCAATAAAATTTGTCCAAGGTTGGACTGTAGCATCACAGACAGCGGGGCAAAAAACAAACACATATTGAGCAATACATTGTCTTGTTCTCTAGCTGTAATTACAGATGAAGAGTTTCTGCACAGTTTGATGTTTTATCTCTACAAATATATGTCATAAGAAGTGGGTCTATGGAGAATACTAAAAGTGACTGATAACAGTAGCCAACATACAATATTCCGTCAGTGAATAATCGGTAATGATGCTAATAATTGGGTATATATCTGTAAGACAGGCAATAAATCAATACAAATCCAGTTGTAAAAGAGATCAATAAGCTTTATGGTGTAAAGCTGCATTAGAGGTCTCTCTTTATTTTTTTTTACCTTAAAGGGACAGTCTAGTCAAAAGTAAACTTTCATGATTCAGATAGGGAATGCAATTTTAAACAACTTTCCAACGTACTTTTATCATCAACTTTGCTATGTACTCTTGGTATTCTTTGTTGAAAGCTAAACCTAGGTGGGATCATATGCTAATTTCTAAAACCTTGAAGGCCACCAGCCCACCACTTATTTTAATTTGGCATTTTTTCACAGCTAGAGGGCGTAAGTTTATGTGTTCCATACAAATAAAATTGTGACCATGCCCTTGGTTTTACAAGTGAGAGGGCACTGATTGGCTAAATGCATGTCTGTCAAAAGAACTGAAATAAGTGGGCAGTCTGCAAAGGTAATCACAGAGGTAAAAAGTATATTAATATAACTGTGTTGGTTATGCAAAACTGGTGGATGGGTAATAAATGGATTATCTATCTTTTTAAACAACAATAATTCTGGAGTAGACTGTCCCTTTAAAGGAAACATCACATGGCAAATACATTAAAGTGAAAGTTAATCCTAGCGTTATACAAACACTGAAAAATTTCAAAGATCCAGCACCTGGGATTTACACAGTGTGCAAACTAAGGGGCGCTGCAGGCCACCCCAAACAAAGTTAACAGAGTGAAAAATAGTCGCACCACTGTATTGCCAAAAGTTAAAAAATTTATTGAGCCAATTTCCAAAAAATCAGCAACGTTTCGGACACAAGTCCTTAGTCATGTATGGTCAAACAGACACAAACCCCATCCTTATATACCTATATTACCCCACCCGACAAGCTAATTAAAACACCTGTATAGAACAAATAAAACACCTTTGCATAATACTACCACCTAGTTGTCATTTACCGAAATACATCACCTGTATAAAATATCTAGAACACCTTAACATAATACTACCACCTAGTGGTCATTTATAAAAATATGGATAATATCCAAGCATAGAATTTACACATAGTCAATATATATACATAAAAAAGTACAAGCATATATTCTCATAATACATAATGTTTTTGGACCTAGATCCTATATTATATGTTTCACTTTTCCTAATCCAATATTCAACTATGTATCACATACATTACAGAAAAATTGACCAGTCTAGTTCCTTATTCATACCACCTGGAAACAACGTACCGAGTTCATAAATCCAAAACGCTTTACGTTTTTTTAAAAATTTAATACGGTCACCCCCTCTCCTAGGATGTTTAACCTGCTCTAATATTTGGAACCTAAGTTGACTTAGGTTATGACCTGCTGACAAAAAGTGATGTGCTACTGGGGCTTCAATTTTTTAGTCCTGATATTACTCTTATGTTGTATTATGCGTTCACGTACAGAGCGTGTGGTCTTACCCACGTACCCCAGCCCACATGGGCATTTAATTAAATAGACCACAAAGTCAGTATTACAAGTGTAGTGCCCTTTAATGGAATATTTTTTACCTAGACTTGGATGACTAAAAGTAGGTCCTTTAATTAGACTATTACAGTTTGAACAACTTAAACAGGGAAAACTCCCTAAATTTTTCTTCCCAATATATGTCTGACCAGGGGACCTAGAGGGGCCAATATCTGCCCTCAACAGAACATCTTTTACATTTTTTCCCCTTTTGAAAGCAGGCATAGGAGGAATTTTAAATTCCTGAACACCAGGATTACAGGTACCCAAAATATACCAGTGTCTGCTTAAGATTTTAAGAACCTGTTGATTCCAAGCAGAATATTGACTTACAAAAACTAATCGAGGGGGCTTCTGTTCAAGGCGGTTTTTCCTCTCTAATAAGGTTTCCCTAGGTGTATCAAGGGCATTATTAATTTCAGTCTCAATAAGCTCCAGGGGATATCCCCTCTCAAGGAAACGATCCCCCATTTCCTTAAGCCTTTTCTTTACTATTGTTTCATTGGACACAATGCGTCTCACACGTAGAAATTGGCTTTTAGGTAAGGATCTGACCAGAGAGGGAGGATGTGCACTTTTATAGTGTAGGAGAGTGTTGCAGTCTGTTTCCTTCTATGAAGGTCAACTGTTAGACCTGATGCACATTTTGACACCACTGTGTCCAGAAATACAACACTCTCCTCACTAGAAATCAACTTAAATTTGATATGACTGGTAGCCGCATTTAAATCATTTACAAAGCTTTTTAGGGTTCCAATGTCACCCCCCCACACACGCCAAACACGTCATCTATATAGCACCACCAAGTGGCGCCATATGATAAAAATAAAGGATTACTATACACAAAATGTTCCTCAAACATGTTCATAAAAATGTTGGCGTATGTGGGGGCGACATTGGAACCCATGGCTGTACCTTGGAGCTGTAGGTAATAACTATCCTCAAAAAGAAAATAGTTACACCTCAAAACAATGTTAAGTAATTGCAAAATAAATTCTGCCTGTGGGGCTGTATACCTGTCAGATTCGCTCAAATCCTTGTCAACAGCTCCAATTCCTGCCTCATGAGTTATAGCAGTATACAATGATGTCACATCAAGACTGAACAAAATGCACTTGTTACCCTCCAATTGTAAGTCACGTATCTTAACCAGAAAGTCCCCTGTATCTTAGATATAGGAACTAGACATAACAAAAGGCCTAAGTACTTTATCTAGATAAATAGATGCTTTAGATAATACTGAGCCCATCCCAGCAACAATTGGACGGCCAGGGTTTTTTTTTAAAGTTTTTATGGACTTTAGGAAGTGTATACATCACTACTACTACTCATCTTTAGAAAAAGAAAAACTCTTACGATGTAGGTCTGGTCTCTGGATCACCATTTACAAAGAATTGGAAATAAGCACTGAGCTGTCCGCAAAGCTGTATTTTTCAGGCATTGCTGAATAATCTTACATGTACTGTCCCTTTAATAATATACTAAAACTTTATATTTGTGTCTTAAAAGGAACACTATACTATAAACTGTGTTCCAATTGACTTATTATACCAGCAGCTGCATACTATTGTATTAGGGATGGGCGAATGTTTCTAAAAATTTGAAATTTAAAACTAATTTTGATACATTCGTTCGTTCAAATTAAATTTCAAATGTTTATATAACATTCTAACATTCTATTTTCGAATTTTCATTTTCAAATTTTTCAATAAAATTTGAAAATATTCGTTCGAATAATATAATGTTTAGCTATGTATTCATTCAATTTCGAAATGTAATATTCGAATTCGAATGTGACATTCAAATTCGAAATAGTATTTCTAGTCTACAACTTTGTTTAATAAATGTAATATTCGAATTTCAATGCTACATTCGAATGTCAAATTCGAATTTGAAATAGTATTTCTAGTCTAATACTGTGTTTTAAATGTAATATTCGAATTCGAATGTGATACTCGATTTGAATGTGATATTCGATTCGAATGTGACATTAGAATTTGAAATAGTGTTTCTAGTCTACAATTGTATTTTATAAATGTAATATTCGAATTTGAATGGGACATTCGAATTCGAATTCGAATGTGACATTCGAATTCGAATGTGACATTTGAAAACTGTAAATAACATTCGAAAATCTAATTTTTAAGAATATTCATTCTTATCAACATTCTATTATGTAAATCGAATTTCTACAATAACATTCGTTCTAAAATTCTAATTCTAATATAAACACATTCACCCATCCCTTTATTGTATGTGTATTTTTCTCCTCATGTTTTTTATATTTTGAAATATCTTGTTTTGCTCATATTCAAATGGGCTGAGCCTGTAGGAAGCACAGACATGATAGTTTTATTTCTCTACATATACAAAAAGCCAGTTCCTTAGATACTGATATTTTTATTATAGGTGGTGTTTTAAGTGAGCAAAGCCAACTATTTAAAATGAAAAACAAACCTACAATAGCGTTTCCCAACACATTTTATACTATGCAGTCACGCAAGTCTTTGGATAGACATTAAAGGGAAAAAATTACAGAACAGTGTCCCTTTAATGCCTTATCTTATTGTTAATTCCTTAAGGACATATCCAACACTAGTGGGAGCTAGCTGCTGATTGGTGCCTGCACATATCTGTCTCTTGTGATTGGCTGACTAGATATGTTCAGCTAGCTGCCAGTAGTGCAATACTGTTCCTTCAGAAAAGGATAACAAGAGAATGAAGCACATTTGATAATAGAAGTAAATTGGAAAGTTTTTTAAAATTGTATGTTCTGTCCAAATCATGAAAGGAAATTTTGGGGTTTCCTGTCCTTTTAAAGTGAATTCAAGACTTTTAATGTAAAATACATGGAGTCCAAAAATAGCTAGAACATCCTACTAACACACACAGCCAATTTCAGTTGTTCTCTTTAGTGTTGTATGAAATGCTCCAGAATAGAGATGTTAATTGCAGCTGCTGCTTTTGTGCTTAGGGAAAAAAAATGATTATTTCATGCACGTAGAAGCTAAGCACTGGACAATAAGTATTATTACTCTGAGGCTCTCACAAAACAGCAGATCTATTATTGCTCCATTTTGCATCATTTTTTTGACAATTTATTGTACTAAATGCTTTCTAATGACCCACACGGATGTCAGTCTGCTGTAATAAAGTGCTCCTATAATGAATCAGGACTCTGCTTTCTCTGAACCTATTTTCTTTACATTTTGAAGCTGTTTCTCTACTCATTACTAAGAAACATTCTTTTTTTGTATGTGCTGTAAATAAAAAGCTTCCATTAAGAAATTGTGAATTTATTAACCCCTCTGGTGCCTTCCTAGTCTGCAAATAAGGGCAATTATCTTACATGCTGATTTTATATAGTGCCAAAAGCCTTGTGTGTGCAACAACTAGGGTTGCCACCCATTCCTTAAAATACAGAACACTTATAAGTTACACATGCTGCAGGGTGTGCAGGGAGGAACATGAATATTGCTGTCCAGAAACACAATACATGTTCCACCCTGCAGCATGTGTAACTCATAAGTGTCCAGGACAAAATGGCTGAGGTGGTAACCCTAGTTACAACCCAACCCACTTTTAAATAAACACAGGCCACACTATTTAGAACAATAAAAACTTGATTGACAACAATAACAAGGTTGGAAGGACAAAAAAAAAAAATCCTATCAACCCTAAAGACAGGAAAGTCTACCTATCCAAAACCAACACAGTCACTTTCTCTGAGGAACCTGCTCACAACTTTGGCACTGGTTCTGCCTCTTGGCATTTCATTTCATCTCTGTAATGTGCATATGATGCACTCACTCTGAGGCACTGGCATTCCAACCTTTCCTCAGCCCTCCCTAACAGGCCAGATTTTGAGGATTTCTGAACTGGACCACAGGTGAAAAAAATTCAGCTGATTAGTAAACATGGCTATTTTTCCTGCTCTCATCCAAGGTAATCCTACAAAAATTGGCCTGTTAGGGAAGGATGAGGACAGGTTTTAAAACCAGTGCTCCAGGGGTGCACTATATAGTTGCATCTTTCACTGGCTTCCTCAATCTCGCAGGCCTGCCATTATCTATGGCACCAATCAACGTATGTGAAAAACTGTACTCTGGACGTCACCTAGTGTCATAAAAGGACTTGTTCTGCACAGAAAACTAGATATGTAGAACAGGTAATACCTTTTACATTCAAACACCAGGCCTGATCAGATAGCTGGTGGTGGGATGTATTGCTTCTGTAAAGACATTTATGTCATACAAGCCACTCTCTGAGCAAACAAAGTGTTTGAATGCTGGTGCACAGGCACTCACATCATATGTGCATATGCCTGCTTAAAAACAGTAATAACTAAAAGCATTGTTTGCTAATGGAAGTATATTGCAAAAATGTTTCTATTTCAAATTGAGATGTAACCAACCATGCACATTTCATTTTTAAACTTTCTATCCATTGTATTAAAACACAATAATCAGTTATGAGTTACACATGTTGCAGGGTGGAACATGAAAAGTGCTGTCCAGGGTCACTATTCGTGTGTTGTCCAGATGCGCAGTACATGTTGCCTTCAGGAGTTACACATCCTACAGGGTATGCAGAGGACAACATGCACTGCGCATCTGGACAGCACACGAATAGTGACCCTGGACAGCACTTTTCATGTTCCACCCTGCAGCATGTGTAACTCATAAGTGTCCAGGAAAGCATGGCCGAAATGGCAACCCGAATTCCATCCCACAAACCCTTGCACGTGCAGCAGGAGTCACCAGTTGTCCTATAGAAAAGACTGGATACACCTCAGAAAGCTTGGTATCTGACCTTACAGCAGTTAAAAGGTTAATGGGACATGTTTTCTGTCAAGATTCAGACACAGTTTGCAATTTTTAACATCTTCCAAATTTACATCTATAATCAATTTTGCTTTATTATACTGGTGTCCTTTATTGAAGTAGCAACAATGCACGAATGGGAGCTAGCTAAACACATCTGTAAGTCATTCACAAAAAGCATATTAGCTCAGCTAACAAACAGCAGCTAGCACTCAGTTTCCATGTCCCTTTAAGTCGAAAAAAAATATAAAGTGGGCACTTGCAGCCAATGTTCTCAGTATAAAATGACATTTGTTAGAAAGGGATTTATTAAATAAAATAGTAGTAGTGCATTGTATTACAACATAAAATGGATTTTCAGGTTAATGTGTTCACAATAAATAAAAAAGGAAATAAGAAAAAAAAACACTTTCTATTGCAGCGTAGCACGTCTGAACAAGCTGTCAAGTTGTTATGACAAAAGCAATCGGTTTCTCCCAATTTAGACTGGAAATAAAACCAATACAGAGGCAGATGCTCCACATCACTTACAAAAAGCACTGACCAGAAAAAAAAAAAAAAAAAAAGTTAAATTAGAATAAAATAAAAAAAGGGAAATTTGAGAAAGCTGGAGAGGAAGAGAGGCCTTTTTTTGTATCCAGTCCTGTATTAAATTAACATACAAGCAAAATGTGAAATCTTTCTGAACACATTGAGGCGAATTATCAAGCCGCCAACTATCCTGCATGCGATGGCACCAATACGCTTGAGTAACATCGCCTAACATCCCGGTCATGAACCTGAATACGCTCTCCTTATTTATAAAAAAAGCTGTCAAAATGCTGCGCACCAAGTACAGGGCGATGAGCAGAGGACTGTTGTTAACTAGCAGTCATCAATCTCGCTGCTATTCGGCTTTTCCCCAACTTTATTTATATTATCATTAAACACCGCCACTAAACTAAAATTTTTAACCCCTATCCCGCCGCTCCCGGACCCCGCCGCAACAAAATAAAGTTATTAACCCCCATCCCGCTGCTCCCGGAGTCCACCGCAACTCTAATAAAGTTATTAACCCCTATCCCTCCACTCCTGGAGCCCACCACAACATTAATAAAGTTATTAACCCCTATCCCTCCACTCCTGGAGCCCACCACAACTTTAATAAAGTTATTAACCCCTATCCCTCCACTCCCGGAGCCCACCACAACTTTAATAAAGTTATTAACCCCTATCCCTCCGCTCCTGGAGCCCACCACAACTTTAATAAAGTTATTAACCCCTATCGCTCCGCTCCCGGAGCACACCACAAATTTAATAAAGTTATTAACCCCCTGCTCCTGGACCCCTCCACAACTAAATAAATGTATTAACCCCTAAACCTCTGGCCTCCCACATCACTACCACTTACTAAACCTATAACCCCTAAACCGCCAGCCCCCCACATCGCCATAAACTAAATTAAGCTATTAACCCCTAAACCTAACAACCTGCTAACTTTACATTAAATATTAACTCATCCCTATCTTATCATAAATTTAAACTTACCTTTAGAATTAAAATAAACTATATTAAACTACTAATTAACCTACCCTAACTATTATCCTACAATTTCATTAAACTATATTAAACTATTAATTAACCTACCCTAACATATTACATAGTTAAAAACCTAACCCTATTTAAGTTATTTAAATCTACTATTAAAAATTTCTGTTACAAAAAAATAACAACTAAGTTACACAAAATAAAAAACACTAAGTTGCACAAAATAAAAAAACACTAAGTTACACAAAATAAAATATAAATTATCAAATATTTAAACTAATTACACCTAATCTAATAGCCCTATCAAAATAAAAAAGCCCCCCCAAAATAAAAAAAAACCTAGCCTACACTAAACTACCAATGGCCCTTAAAAGGGCCTTTTGCGGGGCATTGCCCCAAAGAAATCAGCTCTTTTACTTGTTAAAAAAAATACAAATACCCCCCAACAGTAAAACCCACCACCCACACAACCAACACCCCCAAATAAAAACCCTATCCTAAAAACCTAAGCTCCTCATTGCCTTGAAAAGGGCATTTGTATGGGCATTGCCCTTTAAAAGGGCATTCAGCTCTTTTACTGCCAAAGTCCCTAACCTAAAATTAAAACCCACCCAATAAACCCTTAAAAAAGCTAACACTAACCCCGAATATCCTCTTACATTTTTAGAAGACCGGACATCCATCCTCATCCAAGTGGCAGAAGTCCTCAGTGAAACCGGCAGAAGCCTTCATCCAAGCGGGCCGAAGTCATCATCCAGACGGCATCTTCTATCTTCATCCATCCGGTGCGGAGCAGCTCCATCTTCAAGACATCCGGCGCCGAGCATCCTCTTCTTACGACGTCTCTTGAAGAATGAAGTTTTCTTTAAATGACGTCATCCAAGATGGCGTCTCTTACATTCCAATTGGCTGATAGAATTCTATCAATCAATCAGAATTAAAGGGGAAAAAATCTGATTGCAACAGCCAATAGGATTGAGCTTTCATCCTATTGGCTATTCCAATCAGCCAATATAATGCAAGCTCAATCCTATTGGCTGATTGCAACAGCAAATAGGATGAAAGCTCAATCCTATTGGCTGATTGCAACAGCCAATAGGATTTTTCCCTTTTAATTCCGGATTTTATTTACAGGTTGGTGTCTCACATGGAAGGTGACACTAAGGAGAGGCAGCGAGTTGTTTTGTCCAGCGCTGCACTTCTATCTTACCCAATATACCTAACATACAAAGCACTCAACAGTCTAACTCACAACTATATTTCCTCTCTCATCGTGAAATATTCCCCATCCCGTCCTCTTCGATCAACCTCTGAACTATGTCTCTCCACTCTGGTTATCTCTACGTCCCACTCCCATTTCTAAGACTTCTCACGTGCTGCTTCTGTCCTCTGGAACTCTCTACCCAGCTCCATAAGACTGTCTGCAGCCTTGATAGCTGCCTGACTCACTGCTGCAACTACAACCGATGTGACAAGCTACCCCCAACCTTATGTCTCTGCACCCTAAACCTGTAGACCGTGAGATCTCCGGAGCAGCGCCCTCTTCCTCCTGTACTAGATTTGTTTAGTTTTGTTATTTTTTGTATTTTAGCACAAATCCTTGTCATTGTATACCCCTATCACTATACCCAGCGCTACGGAATTTGGCGGCGCTATACAAATAAATGATAATAATAATAAAACTATTTTAAATTAAAAGGTGGGTAAGGAGAATCTTCGGTCTCTGTTTAAAGTAAATATGTGAGCTGAAAGGCATAAGACCATGAATTTCATAACCCTCGTTTTTAAAATGTGACAGAACATCTGTTTTACCTGATGCATTCTAAAGAAAGCTTTTGGTATATTTTTAAATGAATCTGTGTCCCGCTATGTTTGTGAATTCCCAGATAGGAAGTCTTAAAAGTAAAAGGGACAGTCTAGTCAAAAATAAACTTTCATGATTCAGAAAGGGCATGCCATTTTAAACAACTTTCCAATTTACTTTTATCATCAATTTTGCTTTGTTCTCTTGGTATTCTTAGTTGAAGGCTAAACCTAGGTAGGCTCATATGCTAATTTCTTAGCACTTAAATGCCACCTCTTCTTTGAATGCATTTTGGCATTTTTTTTACAAGAGGACGTTAGTTCATGTGTGTCATATAGATAACATTGTGGTCATGCGCATGGGTGTAGTTACCCTGGAGTCAGTACCGATTGGCTAAAATGTCAAAAGACTGTCAAAAGAACTGAAATAAGAGGGCAGTCTGCATAGGCTTAGATACAAGGTAACCACAGAGGTAAAAAGTATATTAATATAACCGTGTTGGTTATGCAAAACTGGGGAATGCATAATAAAGGGATTATCTATCTTTTTTTAAACAATAACATTTCTAGCGTAGACTGTCCCTTTAAGCTTAAACATATAAAACAATATTCATAAAACTCATTAAGTGATGTCAGACATCCAAGTCAGAGAGCAGGATTGAAGATCGATTAGTCTTAATTATCTGCATAAGTCTACTGGATGGTGAAACGCGTAAAAGGGGTAATGTGTGTATATGCCGACCATTTCAGTTTTATGATCTGTTATAAATGACTTGTGTAATGCTTTCATACATTTTTCAATTTTATAATTTCTTCCTTATTTTCTGTATTGTTTTTTTGGTTAGGATTATTTTAATTTCGAACCGTTTTTATTCTCCATTCAGTAACCTTATACAGATCATTAAGAATGTTATATTTATCTTACAATACTGCCATCTGCTTTGGATGGTTGCCATTGATGCACACATTTAATGGATGTTATTTTGGAAGAATAATTCTATGAAGCTCTAATTTGTGTTATTCCATAATGTATAGACATTAGCTAGTACATTATGAAATCTGTGTTTTTGTGTGAGCTTTTCACTGTATTTGGTCTGAATATCCAAAGATAGTTCATATTTGGTAGAATTTTTGTAATGCATATTACATAAGTGTTGTAAAGACTAATGTGAAAGATCCAAAAAAAAAAAAAAGTTGACACAGGTCAGTTAAAGAGAAATAAAGACGTACGGCTAGATTTAGAGTTTTGTCGGTAAGGACCCGCGTAGCTAACGCTGGCTTTTTTCTGGCCGCACCATAAAAATAACTCTGGTATTGAGAGTCCACATAAAGGCTGCGTTAGGCTCCAAAAAAGGAGCGTAGAGCATATTTAACACAGCTTCAACTCTCGATACCAGAGTTGCTTACGCAAGCGGCCAGCCTCAAAAACGTGCTCATGCACGATTCCCCCATAGGAAACAATGGGGCTGTTTGAGCTGAAAAAAAACCTTACACCTGCAAAAAAGTCGCGTTCAGCTCCTAACGCAGCCCCATTGTTTGCTATGCGTAAACACTTCCTACGTCTGCACCTAACACCCTAACATGTACCCCGAGTCTAAACACCCCTAACCTTACACTTATTAACTCCTAATCTGCCGCCCCGCTATCGCTGACCCCTGCATATTATTATTAACCCCTAATCTACCGCTCCGGACACCGTCGCTACTTACATTATCCCTATGTACCCCTAATCTGCTGCCCTAACATCGCCGACCCCTATATTATATTTATTAACCCCTAATCTGCCCCCCAGAACGTCGCCTCCACCTGCCTACACTTATTAACCCCTAATCTGCCGAGCGGACCTGAGCGCTACTATAATAAAGTTATTAACCCCTAATCCGCCTCACTAACCCTATAATAAATAGTATTAACCCCTAATCTGCCCTCCCTAACATCGCCGACACCTAACTTCAATTATTAACCCCTAATCTGCCGACCGGAGCTCACCGCTATTCTAATAAATGTATTAACCCCTAAAGCTAAGTCTAACCCTAACACTAACACCCCCCTAAGTTAAATATAATTTACATCTAACGAAATTAATTAACTCTTATTAAATAAATTATTCCTATTTAAAGCTAAATACTTACCTGTAAAATAAATCCTAATATAGCTACAATATAAATTATAATTACATTGTAGCTATTTTAGGATTAATATTTATTTTACAGGCAACTTTGTAATTATTTTAACCAGGTACAATAGCTATTAAATAGTTAAGAACTATTTAATAGTTACCTAGTTAAAATAATTACAAAATTACCTGTCAAATAAATCCTAACCTAAGTTACAATTAAACCTAACACTATACTATCATTAAATTAATTAAATAAAATACCTACAATTACCTACAATTAAACCTAACACTACACTATCAATACATTAATTAAATACAATATCTACAAATAACTACAATGAAATAAACTAACTAAAGTACAAAAAATAAAAAAGAACTAAGTTACAAAAAATAAAAAAATATCTACAAACATAAGAAAAATATTACAACAATTTTAAACTAATTACACCTACTCTAAGCCCCCTAATAAAACAACAAAGCCCCCCAAAATAAAAAATGCCCTACCCTATTCTAAATTACTAAAGTTAAAAGCTCTTTTACCTTACCAGCCCTGAACAGGGCCCTTTGCGGGGCATGCCCCAAGAAGTTCAGCTCTTTTGCCTGTAAAAAAAACATACAATACCCCCCCCAACATTACAACCCACCACCCACATACCCCTAATCTAACCCAAACCCCCCTTAAATAAACCTAACACTAAGCCCCTGAAGATCTTCCTACCTTATCTTCACCATACCAGGTTCACCGATCGGTCCTGAAGAGCTCCTCCGATGTCCTGATCCAAGCCCAAGCGGGGGGCTGAAGATGTCCATGATCCGGTAGAAGTCTTCATCCAAGCGGGGCAGAAGAGGTCTTTCATCCGATTGAAGTCTTCATCCAGGCGGCATCTTCTATCGACATCCATCTGGAACGGAGCGGCAGCATCCTGAAGACCTCCGACGCGGAACATCCATCCTGGCCGACGACTGAACGACGAATGACGGTTCCTTTAAATGACGTCATCCAAGATGGCGTCCCTTGGATTCCAATTGGCTGATAGGATTCTATCAGCCAATCGGAATTAAGGTAGGAATATTCTGATTGGCTGATGGAATCAGCCAATCAGAATCAAGTTCAATCCGATTGGCTGATCCAATCAGATTGAGCTCGCATTCTATTGGCTGTTCCGATCAGCCAATAGAATGCGAGCTAAATCTGATTGGCTGATTCCATCAGCCAATCAGAATATTCCTACCTTAATTCCGATTGGCTGATAGAATCCTATCAGCCAATCTGAATTCAAGGAACACCATCTTGGATGACGTCATTTAAAGGAACCGTCATTCGTCGTTCAGTCGTCGGCCAGGATGGATGTTCCGCGTCGGAGGTCTTCAGGATGCTGCCGCTCCGTTCCAGATGGATGTCGATAGAAGATGCCGCCTGGATGAAGACTTCAATCGGATGGAAGACCTCTTCTGCCCCGCTTGGATGAAGACTTCTACCGGATCATGGACATCTTCAGCCCCCCGCTTGGGCTTGGATCAGGACATCGGAGGAGCTCTTCAGGACCGATCGGTGAACCTGGTATGGTGAAGATAAGGTAGGAAGATCTTCAGGGGCTTAGTGTTAGGTTTATTTAAGGGGGGTTTGGGTTAGATTAGGGGTATGTGGGTGGTGGGTTGTAAT
>NC_069505.1:75247865-75412865 GCF_027579735.1 Bombina bombina | reverse complement strand
AAATGTATCATTTGATGATAGTGGATCCATGATGAGAAAACCCCCCCGTGAGTATCTTTCAGTTCTGTTTGAGATTTAAATTTACCATTTTCAGTGGCATAATGTATGGACCCTACCTTTAGGTTGTAAGGTTGTTTAGAGGTGAAGCCTAGCTATCGGTATGGTAAGTCTACGTGCTCAATTATAGAGGTAGTGGGGGCGTTTCTGGAGGATATGTGCGTTGTGGAAGACAATATCTTATCCCACTCTAAAAGGATACCCGCCGTAAGGTGATAAGAGTGCAATGATTTGGGTCGTCTTGTAGGTGTGGTCCATGCTAGTGTTGCTACATTGTTTAGTTTGAAAATGTGCCTGTCAATTTGTATCCAAGCCTTGCTATCTGAGTTATGCGCCCATTCAACTATGTGTTGCAGTGTTATTGCGTATTTATAGGCTTGGAGATGTGGAACACCCAGTCCTCCATTATCCCTAGGTAGGAACATTGTTTTTTTTTTGAATTCTTGGTTTTGAAACGATCCAAATGAATTGTTCAAAGGCTTTCTGGAAGTGCGTAATGTAAGCCTCAAGGATTGTGATAGGGAGAGTCTGGAGCAGATAAAGAAATCTCGGGAGGATGTTCATCTTTAAGACTCCAATCCTCCCTAGCCATGAAATTTGCTTATTTTTCCAAGTGGAAAGGTCCCTAATTATTATGTTTTTTAGATTGGTATAATTAAATTTAAATAAGTCTTGTGTTGAAGGGGTCAGGTAGATTCCCAAGTATTTGATTTTTTTTTGTGCAATAGGGATCTTGAATTTATCCTTTAACCCCAGTATGACCCTCGGATTGGTGTTAATATTAAGTATCTCTGACTTGGAGATGTTTAATTGAAAGTTAGAGATTTTTCCATAACGGTCCAATTCCGATAGCAGTTCTGGCACCGACGTTTCGGGTTCTGTAAGCATGAACAAAGCATCATCTGCATATAAAGCCTGCTTATGTTCAACCTCTCCCACCACCACCCCCCCGATACCTGGATTATTCCTGACTTTTTGTGCTAGTGCTTCCATAGCTATGGCAAAGAGCAAAGGGGATAGGGGACATCCTTGTCTGGTGCCGTTGTGTATATTAAAGGATTCAGACAAGGTGCCATTAACTCTGATTCGTGCATTTGGAAAGGAATATAGTGCCAGGGACATATTCAGAAAGGGAATCGGAATTCCCATTTCCTCCATTGCTCTGCGTAAGAAGGGCCAACCCACCCAGTCAAACGCCTTTTCCGTGTCAGTTGCGAAAAGGGCTAAGGGAGTGTTAGTGATTTTAGCGTGATTTATTAACTGTATGACTTTGATGGTGTTGTCACGGGCTTCTCGCCCAGGGATAAAGCCAACCTGGTCTGTAGAAATTAAAAAAGGTAGATGTTTATTCAGCCGATTGGCAAGGATCTTAGCCAGTAGCTTCATATCGGTGTTGATAAGGGAGATCGGTCTGAAATTTTCTGGACATGTGGCAGCCTTACCGGGTTTGGGGATTACTGTGATGTGGGCTTCTAGAAGTGACTTTGACAGCTTGGGATTATCTCTTAGTTTATTGAAAAGTTTAAGGAGGTGGGGGGACAGAATATCTTTAAATATTTTATAGTATTTGGAGGAGAATCCATCTGGTCCAGGACTTTTACCCGAGGGGGTGTCTTTAATAGCCTGGTGGAGTTCATCCACTGAGATAGGGGATTCCAAGTGTGTTCTTGCCTCATCAGATAAAGTGGGGGGATTTAAATTTTGGAAGTATTTTTCTATGCTAGTCGTCAGGTCATTTGTATCGACATGAAGGTGGGAAGAGTTGTCCGGGTCGTCAATACTGTATAGAGAGCTATAATAGTCTCGGAAAGTAGCCGCTATGGATTTACTGTCATGAATGATAAGACCTTCTTTTGTTTTTAAGGAGTGGGTATAGGCTGACAGTTGCTTCCTGCGGAGGGACCGTGCTAAGATTTTCCCTGGTTTGTTACCGCCCTCATAATAAAATTGTTTTAAATGTATAGCCTTACGCTGATGTGTCTCTGTCAAGAATTGTTTGAGGTCCTTTCTAGCATGCATGAGTGCTTGTGTTAGTGTGCCGTCTTTAGGGTTCTGTTTGTGTTCTTTTTCAATGGAATTGATTTTAGATAAAAGAGTGGAGTGTAGTTCTCTAGTTTGCCTAGAAATCCTCGCTCTGTGCTTGATAAATAAACCCCGAATCACCAATTTATGGGCTTCCCATTCTAATAGATCTGAGGAGGTGGTGTTTACATTTACTGAAAAGTATTCTGTCAAGTTTCTCTCAACCTCCTCAAGAATTAGGGGGTTTGTGAGCAAGGTGTCGTCTAGCCTCCATGTTCTATCTGTGATTGGCAGGTCTGGCCATGTAACTGAGCATGTGACTGGTGCATGGTCTGACCAAGTTATGTTCCCTATGTGACATTGATTGATAAGGGTAAGGCCATTAGTGTCTGTAAAAATGTGATCTATACGTGTATAGCAATTATGGGGGGAGGAGAAGAAAGTGTAGTCCTTCGCATAAGGGTGTAGTGTTCTCCAAACATCGTGGAGTGATAGATTCTGTAGTGAGTTTTTCATGGATTTGAGAACAGATCTAGGTGTGCTGGAGGAGCCTCTAGAGGCATCTATCGAGGGGTCAAAGGAGATATTAAAGTCTCCAGCTAAAAGGATCACTCCCCTGGCATGGTCAAGCAATAAATTTGATATATTTTTGAAGAATTTGTTCTGGCTTTGGTTGGGGGCATAAATGTTAAGTAATGTGAGCTACTGGCCAAAGAGAGAGACAATCAGAAGGATATAGCGGCCCTCCGGGTCTCTTATGGTCTGTGCTAATTGAAAGGGAAGAGATTTGTGGATCAGTATTCCCACTCCCCCTTTTTTGCAAGGCCCTGAAGCAAAGCAAGCTATAGGGTAATGTAATGGGGACCATCGGGGTTCCTTACCTTTTAGGAAATGTGTCTCCTGTAGCATCAGAATTTGGCTATAAAGTTTGTTTAGTTCCCTGAGGACAATGGATCTTTTCCCTGGGCTATTTAACCCCTTTACATTCACCGAAGTTAACTGGAAGGAGTGATCTCGGAACCTGCTAGGTTTGGCTGACATCTTCTCAAGGGGGGAGAGGGGGAGGAGAGGAGAGAAGGAGGAGAGAGAGGATTAAGAAAAGAGAAAGAAAAGTATTGGAAGAAGATAGAGGAAAGAGAAAAGAGATTCAGTAATAAGTTGAAGAGTAAATTCGGGTATATGTTACCTATGGACTATAAGCGGAATTAGGACGCTTAGATGTAGACAACTAGTACACAGTGTATACCCAACAAAATTCAAGAATGGGGGGAAGTATCTCTATTACCAGTTTAGTGAAGTATTACTATGGAAAGCTTCAAACATCAAGGACGTGAATAAGGGAATAGTGTGAAGGGGGGGGTACAAAAATGGGGGGGGAGGTTAAGGGATTCTCACTAATAAAGGGGATTGACCTCCAATGAAGAGGTCATGAGGGGGAATTCAAAGTACTCTATTGTGTGGGAAAGGTCTCCCATATAGAATTCAGAGATACGTCTGAATATACAGCCCTCTTGTAACATTTGAAGAGGCCTTACATATAGAGTTCTGGCCTGGTATCGTTTGTTTTAAGTAAGGAGGGGAACGTTAGCATGCAGCAGCAATCTAAAACCATTATACTTATAACAGTGAGATAAGTTGGGAACTTTATAAATGCTACTGAATAAATCTGCAGTAACTTAACTATTATGAACTATATGAACAACAACAACATAAAAACATTTAGGCAAAATAATGGTTGCATAACAGTCCTTTGTTAGAACAAAAAGGGGCACAAAATTGCATAGGTAGGGTGGGCCCACAGTGTCTTTAACCTAAGGGGAGTTCCGCAAAGGCATGTTCCTACCACACACCAAGATATGTGGACCCCTGCAAAAAGAACATATAACCCTTAATACTCATGCACACAACAAACTGAAGTAAAAAGGATACAGCGCTAAGCAGGTCCAAGTCCATTTTTCACACTGCCTAGTGATATGGTGTTGGTATTGCCTGTTGTCAAATCGTATGTGACAGTTTTAGCCTTTAACCTCAGAAGTTGGAGTTGTGATCCACACATTCCGAGCCAAATGTCCCACTCTATAATGGAGATAAAAGTACCTCTGTATCTTCAAAATTAGAACAGGAAGGGATCCACATCTCATCTCCCCTCTTTGCTGCCAGAGGTTGTTGCGGGGTCTTGGTGATGGGTGACGTCATCTGGGGTCCAAGGAAGAGAGAGTTCTTTGTAGAAGGCACCGGGGTCCGAATCTGGCCTAAAGGTTGCTGTTTTGTTGTGAAAGGTGGCTATTATCGATACCGGAAATCCCCATCTGTAATGAATTTTATTGGTTTTTAGAATAGATGTGATATGGGATAATTCCCTTCTTTTTTGCAATGTTATAGGGGATAGATCAGAAAATAATTGGATTTCTTCCCCCATGTGTGTAATAGGGCTTTTGTCCCTAGCAAAGCGAAGAAGTTCCTCTTTATATTTATATTGTAGAAATTTGACTATTATGTCTCTCGGGGGTGCTTTTGGGGGGGTCTCGGCCGTATAGCCCTATGAGCTCTTTCTATTTGAAGGTCTTCTGCTTCTGGGCTGTTTTTTATTATTCTAAAGAGGGCTTGAAGGTACCCCTCTATTGCTGGGGGTAAAACAGACTCAGAGACACCCCTTATCCTGAGATTGTTCCGCCTGCAGCGGTTCTCCAGGTCCTCCATTTTGTCAGAGAGGGCCTGGATCTTACAATCTTGTGTTGTAATGCTTGCTGTGTTAGCCTGTATCTCAGTTTGTAGTGTACTGCGATTTTCTTCTAGGGATACCACCCGTCTGTCAATCGCACTGAGATCTTTCCTGAGATCTCCAAAAAGTGTTCGCATTTCGTGCAATACCACTTTTATGTCATCTTTAGATGATAGGTGTGTAAGATCATTTTTAGTAACATATGAGCCATTCTCAGAGTCGCCCATCCGTGCAGAGGAAGACATGTTTGGCAATGTTTCTGGCGTATTCTTCACACACGTGGGAGATTGTTCCTTAGGTTTTAGGTATTGGTTTAAGGTCTTAGTTGTTGAGGCCTTTTCTCCTTTTTGTTGTCTCTTACGAGGCATTACCTATGAGCTGCACCAGGGTATGGCAGTGAGGTCAAATAAAACTTTATAAGTCGCTGCTGAGATAATAGTTCACTTAAGCGTGCTTATTTTATATCTGCTTTATTGCTGTATGGGTTTTAGCCATGTACTAGAATCTTTACATGAGTTACTGGAAGTGTCACAATCTTTACAGTCTTTAACTGTGACTGAGGCCGGTCTGATCCGGGGAACAAATAGATCTATGGGATATCACTGGGCTGTTCGTGATAGAGGGAAAAGAACATATACCCCAGATCTATGTACAGGAGCCAGCCCTTTGCGTGTGAACAGTATTTGCTGTGCGGGGAAAGTCAAATGGTTGCGGCCTTACCCGGTAATCAGCGTGTCCTCAAGACGGGACTTGATGCGGCGGTGAGTGATCCGGTATCTCCCGGTCAGGAGCGCTTGTTACTCAGACCCGGGACAGTGAACTCCGATGTTTCTCTCCCTCTTAGGTGTCACAAGACCTGTCGCAGGGTCGGTCGGTGGGAGGGCTGCGTAGCTGCTGATGCCTGCTCTTCAAAATTTGTAGCGGAGGGTGGTTAGGCTCAACTCTCTCTGCCGTGCTAGGCCATAGAGGGGATCCCGAACTTGCGTGCTGAATCTTGTGCCCAGTAAGTAACCGTTGTGACCAGAGGGTGATATTTTATGTGATAGTAGTGAGAAGGGGTAGGAAGGGTATTTCACATCCCTGAATTGAGCAATAAACTGGTATAGGAGATGGGAGCCCTTCTAGCTAACAGCCATCTTCCAGCGTGGCTAGACTCCGCCCCAGAGCATGCAATTTTAAGCAACTTTCTAATTCACTCCTATTATTAATTTTTGTTCCTTCTCTTGGTATCTTTATTTGAAAAGGAGTAATGTAAAGCTTTAGTGCTGGCCCATTTTTGGTTCAGGACCTGGGTTGCACTTGCTTATTGGTGGCTAAATCAGCAAGCGCTAGCCAGGGTGCTGAACCAAAAATGGGCCTGCTCCTTAGCTTACATCCCTACTTTTTAAAATAAAGATAGCAAGAGAACAAAGAAAGAAGACCCTTTATAGTACAATGCCCACATCAGACCTTAGATCAGAGTTAACAAACCCTCTAGAAACCGAATATCCAGATCACAGCTCAGATCTGGCCTCAATAGCAATTTAGTTCCAGACACATGCCCACACTAAACCAAAATCAGTCCCCTGAAGCCCCGTACACATCCCCATCTCCTGTGGAGTAGATCCTTAAAGGGACATGAAACCCACATTTTTTCTTTCATGATTGTTGAAGAAATAGCAATGCACATGGGTGAGCCAATCACACGAGGCATCTATGTGCAGCCAAAAATCAGCAGCTACTTGAGCCTATTTAGATATACTTTTCAACAAAGAATATGAAGAGAATTAGGTCGATGAGACCATAGAAGTAAATTGGAATGCTGTTTAAAATTGCTTGCTCTTTCTAAATTTAACAGAGGTTACCTTGAAAACATATTTGAGGCATTTAGAAGGGATTTTATGTTTCCAATTTTCACTATTTCAGATGTTCGAGTGTTTGACAATTACAGCCTTTTCTACAAATCCACCCATAGATTTCACACCTGCCAAAAACTTTTTATAGGGACGTTTTAATGCAAACCTAAAGTCAAAATTAAACTCTCACACTTCAGATAGAGAATGCAATTTTAAACAACTTTCCAGTTTACTTCTATTATTGAATTTGCTTTGTTCTCTCAGTATTGTTTGTTGAAGAGTAAATCTAAATAGGCAGATAGTATCTTAAAGGGACACTAAACCCAAATGTTGTATTTCATGATTCAGATAGAGCATGCAATTTTAAGCAACTAATTTAAAAAGCAGGAATGTGATGCCTAGGAGCCGGCCCATTTTTGGTTGAGAACATGGGTTATGCTTGCTTATTGGTGGGTAAGTGTAATCCTCCAATAAGCAAGCGCTATCCATGGTGCTGAACCTAAAATGGGCTGGCTGCTAAGATTTACATTCCTGCTTTTAAAATAAAGATAGCAAGAGAACAAAGAAAAATTGATGATAGAAGCAAATTAGAAAGTTGCTTAAAATGTCATGCTCTATCTGAATCATGAAAGAAAAAAAAAATGGGTTCAGTGTCCCTTTAAGAGAGTGCATCTGTCATTACCCCTTTATAGCAACAGTGTTTGCAACTATGTTTAACATTGCTATTAACATTATTGCAAAAACTGGCGCCAGATGACTAGACGTATACTCTCCTGAGCTCACCTAGCATTACTCTTTAACAAAGGATATATAGCAACGACAACAAAAACTAAGCAAAATTATTAATAGAAGTAAATGGAAAAGTTGTTAATAAAATGACATGCTTCATCAAGGGCTAGCTCAAGATTGTGTGCTGCCTGGGTCCAAGAAATAAATTATTCCCCCCCAGTAGTAACATTACCGATTAGCCGGGCCACTGACTTTACTAAGCCACCTGCATGCTTATACACAATTAGGCAATAAGTGGGAAGGAAGTTAGGGAACTTGCCACACCTTGAATGTCACCCCTGACTGGTTCTGTGTCTTTGTGACTGATGAGATTATGCTGCTGGGAGCCTATGACTTCCCCCACAAAGACAGAGAACAGGAGTGGTCTGTGTCTGACAGTGACTGTCTCAGTCACTGCAATGCTAACCCTTGTCAAGTGCTGCTTGGGTCTGTCGGACGCACTTGGTCTCATGGTTGAGCCGGCCCTGGCTCCATCCAATCCATTTAAATTTAATCTGGACTGTTCAGTCCCTTTAAAATGTTCTAATTTACTATTATGGCAATTTATTTTAGAATCTTGAATCCCTTTTATAAACTAACGCCTAGATTTAGAGTTTTGTTGGTAAAGACCCGCGTAGCTAACGCTGCTTTTTTTCCCAGCGCACCCTTTAAACAACGCTGGTATTTAGAGTTGTCTGAGTGGCTGCGTTAGGCTCAGAAAAGGGAGCGTTGAGCATAATTTAACGCTACCTCAACCCTCAATACCAGCGTTGCTTACGGTAGCGGTAAGCTGGCAAAACGTGCTCGTGCACGATATCCCCATAGGAAACAATGGGGAAACACTCTCTAAGTCTGCACTTAACACCCTAACATGAACCCCGAGTCTAAACACCCCTAACCTTACACTTATTAACCCCTAATCTGCTGCCCTCGCTATCGCTGACACCTGCATTATACTATTAACCCCTAATCTTCCTCTCTGGACACCGCCGCAACCTACATTATAGCTATGAACCCCTAATCTGCTGCCCCTAACATCGCTGACACCTATATGATATTTATTACCCCCTAATCTGCCCCCCCACGTCGCCCCCCACCTTACCTACACTTATTAACCCCTAATCTGCCGACCGGACCTCGCTGCCACTATAATAAATTAATTAACCCCTAAACCGCCGCACTCCCGCCTCGCAAACACTATAATAAATAGTATTAACCCCTAATCTGCCTTCCCTAACATCGCCGCCACCTACCTATAATTATTAACCCCTAATCTCCCGCCCACACTGTTGCCGCTACTATAATAAAATTATTAACCACTAAACCTAACTCTAACCCTAACACCCCCCTAACTTAAATATCATTTTAATTAAACTAAATAATATTTCTAAAATTAAATAAATTATTCCTATTTAAAACTAAATACTTACCTATCAAATAAACCCTAATATAGATACAATATAACTAATAGTTACATTGTAGCTATTTTAGGATTTATATTTATTTTACAGGCAACTATGTATTTATTTTAACTAGGTACAATAGCTATTAAATAGTTAATAACTATTTAATAGCTATCTAGTTAAAATAAGTACAAAATTACCTGTAAAATAAATCCTAACCTAAGTTACAAATACACCTAACACCACTATCATTAAATTAATTAAATAAATAAACTACATTTAGCTAAACTAAAATACAATTAAATAAACTAAACTATAATACAAAAAAAAACAAACACTTAATTACAAAAAATAAAAAAATTACAGGAAGTTTAAACTAATTACACCTAATCTAAGCCCCCTAATAAAATAAAAAATCCCCCCAAAATAAAAAAATGCCCTACCCTATCCTAAATTACAAAAGTAATCAGCTCTTTTACCAGCCCTTAAAAGGGCTTTTTGCGGAGTATTGCCCCAAAGTAATTAGCTCTTTCACCTGAAAATAAAAATACAATACCCCCCCAACATTACAACCCATCACCCACATACCCCTACTCTGAACCACCCAAACCCCCCTTAAAAAAACCTATCGCTAACCCCCTGAAGATCATCCTACCTTGAGTCGTCTTCACCCAGCCGAGCCAAATTCTTCATCCAAGGTGCGCAGAGGAGGTCCTTCATCCGGTAGAAGTCTTCATCCAGGCGGCGTCTTCAATCTTCATCCATCCGGAGCGGAGAGGAGCCATCTTCAAACAAGCCGACGCGGAGCCATCCTCTTCAACCGACGACTTCCCGACGAATGAAGGTTCCTTTAAGGGACGTCATCCAAGATGATAGGATTCTATCAGCCAATCGGAATTAAGGTAGGAAAAATCTGATTGGCTGATGCTATCAGCCAATCAGATTGAAGTTCAATCCGATTGGCTGATCCAATCAGCCAATCTTATTGAGCTCGCATTCTATTGGCTGTTCCAATCAGCCAATAGAATGCAAGCTCAATATGATTGAAGAGGATGGCTCCGCGTCGGCTCCTTTGAAGATGGCTCCGCTCCGGATGGACGAAGATTGGAAGACGCCGCCTGGATGAAGACTTCTACCGGATGAAGGACCTCTTCTTGCCCCGCTTGGATGAAGACTTCTACCGGATGAAGGACCTCCTCTGCGCACCTTGGATGAAGAATTTGGCTCGGCTGGGTGAAGACGACTCAAGGTAGGATGATCTTCAGGGGGTTAGCGATAGTTTTTTAAGGGGGGTTTGGTTGGTTCAGAGTAGGGGTATGTGGGTGATGGGTTGTAATGTTGGGGGCGGTATTGTATTTTTATTTTCAGGTAAAAGAGCTGATTACTTTGGGGCTATGCCCCACAAAAAGCCCTTTTAAGGGCTGGTAAAAGAGCTGATTACTTTTGTAATTTAGTAGAGGGTAAGGCATTTTTTTTATTTTGGGGGGATTTTTTATTTTATTAGGGGGCTTAGATTAGGTGTAATTAGTTTTTATACTTGTTGTTATTTTTTTCTAATGTTTGTAAATATTTTTTAATTTTTTGTAACTTAGTTTTTTTTATTTTTTTGTAATTTAGTGGGTTTTTTTTTGTATTATAGATTAGCTAAATGTAGTTTATTTATTTAATTAATGTAATGATAGTGTAGTGTTAGGTGTATTTGTAACTTAGGTTAGGATTTATTTTACAGGTAATTTTGTACTTATTTTAACTAGGTAGCTATTAAATAGTTAACTATTTAATAGCTATTGTACCTAGTTAAAATAAATACAAAGTTGCTTGTAAAATAAATATAAATCCTAAAATAGCTACAATGTAATTATTAGTTATATTGTAGCTATATTAGGGTTTATTTGATAGGTAAGTATTTAGTTTTAAATAGGATTTATTTAATTTTAGGAATATTATTTTGTTTAATTTAAATTATATTTATGTTAGGGGGTGTTAGTGTTAGGGTTAGACTTAGGTTTAGGGGTTAATACATTTATTATAGTAGCGGCGACGTTGCGGGCGGGAGATTAGGGGTTAATAATTGTAGGTAGGTGGCGGCGATGTTAGGGAGGGCAGATTAGGGGTTAATAAAATTTATTATAGTGTTTGCGAGGCGGGAGTGCGGCGGTTTAAGGGTTAATACATTTATTATAATGGTGGTGACGTCCGGTCGGCAGATTAGGGGTTAAAAATTGTAGGTAGGTGGCGGCGATGTTAGGGAGGGCAGATTAGGGGTTAATAAAATTTATTATAGTGTTTGCGAGGCGGGAGTGCGGCGGTTTAAGGGTTAATACATTTATTATAGTGGTGGTGACGTCCGGTCGGCAGATTAGGGGTTAAAAATTGTAGTTAGGTAGCAGCGACATGGGGGGGCAGATTAGGGTTAATAAATATAATATAGGTGTCGGCGATGTTAAGGGCAGAAGATTAGGGGTTCATAGGGATAATGTAGGTGGCGGCGGTGTCCGGTCAGCAGATAAGGGGTTAAATTTTTTTATTATAGTGTTTGCGATGTGGGGGGGTCTCGGTTTAGGTTTACATAGGTAGTTTATGGGTGTTAGTGCACTTTGTAGCACAGTAGTTATGAGCTTTATATTCCGGCGTCAGCCCATAAAGCTCTTAACTACTGACTTTTTTTGCCGGTAGGAGTCTTGTCTGTAGAGGCTCTACCACTCAGTTCTTCCAAGACTCCAAATACCAGCATTAGGCAGATCCCATAGAAAAGATAGGATACGCAATTGATGTAAGGGGATCTGCGGTAGCCTGGAGTCGTGGTAAGGAAGTGAGCGGTAGACCCTTTCCTGCCTGACTCTAAATACCAGCGGGCGGTAAAAGCAGCGTTAGGACCCCTTAACGCTGCTTTTGACGGCTAACGCCAAACTCTAAATCTAGCCGTAAGTGTTAAACACAGAAAATATATTTAATACATAGGTAAAGTTACACAGTTCCTGAGATGGACCTTACTGGTGAGACAGGAACAGCCTACACCATAGGGCAACTCAACTAGGTATGCATTATAGTATCTCAGGACAGACTAATGGAATAGTTTGTTAAGGGTAAAGGAAAACAAAATCAGAACAGTTGTCAAGTATGCCCTATTACAGTGATAGCGAACTTTGGCACCCCATATGTTTCAGAACTACATTTTCCATAATGCTCGACTAGACGTTCAAGTGCCTAAGCATCATGGGAAATGTAGTTCTGAAACACCTGAAGTGTCAAGGTTTACCATCACTGCCCTATAAGATTGAGCAGGATTAAAATAGTAACAATACAAGAGTTTTTCCAGCAAGGCTTCTGTTGCTGACAGTAATTAACAATAATGAAGCAGGTGTGAGTGTCTAATAGTAACATAATTGTCCTTAAAGCAGCGATAGCAAGTCTATATACATGGCATGACTTAAAGGGGCAACAACAAGTTTCTACAAAAGCACAAAAAAGGTGGCTAAAATAGGGGGTGTTGGTGTACACAACAATCTGTAGTATATAAAATGTCCAAATAGGTTAGATATCTCCACATTCTTCCTCTTACAAAGACAGGCAGCTGTCTCAGGATCTCAGTATGTATATAAAGTAGGATCTGTGAAACATAAGAGGCACCACATAGAGTTGTATAGCACAGGTATTATAAATAAAGCATGAGATGAAATTCACACACAGACACCAGCAGTGTGACGTTGTATTGGCATGTTGAGAACCCAGTAACCCAGTGCTCCATGAATTATGGATCTTCAATGTTTGCATTCAGTCACACTCAGGTGTATTGAACATAAAAATCTTCAAGCAGCTCAAAGAACAAAAAAAAAACTCTAATAAAAGCCACGTGCAATAGTGTATTCCAAGCACTGCAAGCCAACAGTTTCTCGCTGGACCCAACTGGTGAGACAGCCTACACCGTAAGGGAACTCAACTAGGTATACATTATAGTATCTCAGGACAGACTAAACTAGAATAGTTGATTAAGGGTAAAGGTAAACAAAAACTAGGATAGTTGTCAAGTATGACCTATATGAATAAACACCCAAGTTTTCAGTCAAGTCCTGTCCATTCCCTAGCTGGACATTACTCACTGCTTCCTTCATTTTAAGATAACAGTAAGTACTGTGATATAATCCACATTGTAGTTTTGTACAAAAACCCTGACGCAATGCAAGATTTTGTGGCATTTTTTAAGGTATGAAAGAACATTCCTTTAAAGGGACAGGCTAGATCTAATACTTATTCTTCATAACTTATTGTTCCATACCAGACAAGCATCTTTTAACAGGTTTCACATCTATAAGCTTGTAAGAAGTAAATGAAACATTAAAAAAAATCATCATGTTTAGCTCAAAATAGCCGCCAAGCTCCGCCCACAGCTTTCTTCTTGTCTAGTTAGCTGTTTTCTTGTATGACAGTTTAGCAGTGCACATTTTAACATTATTAAGTTAGGTATTTAAAATTGCACATGCACAAATCAGCATGTGAGAGTAAGAAAACTTATTGAAGAGTCTATTGTGATTGGAGAAAGTTAACATACTTTACTAAAATGTACAGGCAGTAGGTGGGCGGAGCTTGGCAGACATTTTCAGCTCCTAACAATCGATAAATATTTAAATGTTTCATGTACGTCTTACAAGCTTATAGACCAATCGCAGGACGCTTCTCTGATATGTAACAATAATTAATCAAAATTATGTATTGGGTCTAGACCGGTGTTCCCTTTAAGGCCAGTTTTGTGAGTGGTCCAGCAGTGAAACAGTTAATTAGAGCAATTAGCAAACACTACATAAGAAAACACTGACCTAAAAGGGAACACTGTTTAAACTACAAAACTGGTCAAAAAGTGTACACTGGTCGACACTGTCCCTTTAAACTACAAAGCTGGCCAAAAAGTGAACACTGGTGGAGACTGTCCCTTTAAACAGTAAAAAAAAATGCACTTTTTCATCTTCTAACATTCAGATTTCAGAAGATCTTATATTAAAAGTATAATAGTTTTAGGAACCACTGGTCAGATTTATGTCCTACTCAATCTGGAGGGAAATATGCAGGAATGTTAACTATCAGTCATGGTCTATAGGAGCATGAACAAGCTGAGACAACCTGCCAGGGTTTACATACTATTTCATTCTAATTTCATAGCTGTATTTCAAGGTCATTCTAACAACTCAGATAAAAGCCAGTTCCAGTATATTACAAATCCAGCTTCTCAATGTGCAGAGCAAAGCTTGGCAAACATAACAGAAGAGGAGTATAAAATTGTCCCAGGGGATAACAAGACAATCTAATCATGCACAATTGCTTAAATCAGGAACTGTGTGCAAAACCCAAAATGTTTAACAGTTTTTACTTTATTTTTCTATACCTCCAGTTGTGAACATGAAATACAATGAAATTCTTGAGATACATGTTAACATGACCATACATTAGCGAAACTACGTAGCCAAAAGCAAACATACAAACAAGCAATATTTTGATGTATACATATTAAAATGTCAGGAAATACACATTTTCTATATTTGGTAGAATACATAGACGCAGGCCTATATTTCTCTCTCTCTGATTCTTACTGAGAGCTAGTAAAGATCTGCATTGCATTTTTTTTACCACCTTGTGACTGCTAGTTTTACCACTAACACCACTAGTGTCACCACTAACACCACTAACACCACTAGAGTCACCACTAGAGTCACCACTAACACCACTAGAGTCACCACTAACACCACTAGTGTCACCACTAACACCACTAGTGTCACCACTAACACCACTAGTGTCACCACTAACACCACTAGTGTCACCACTAACATGTGAACTAAAGCTTATGATAAAGGCACAGTTATAATTTCTAAATTTCATCCTTTAGTTGGCTTTACCAAGAAAGGAAAGTTTTGGGCCACTAAGGTGGAGGGAAGTGATTGGTAAAGATCTACTGCTTGAAGGTGCCATCTATACCTGTCTATCCTATTTGTCTATCTGTTAATACACAATCTTTTAAGCCCCATCAGCAAATGCATACACATCTTAGTCCAGTAGTGCATTGCTGCTTCGGAGGCAACCTAGGTATGCTTTTTCAACAAAGGATACAGAGAAAACACAGCAAATTAGGTAATAGAAGTAAATTGGAAGGCTGTTAAAAAAATGAATGCTCTATCTGAATTATGAAAGAAAGAAAGAAAGAAAGAAAGAAAGGGTTTCATGTCTCTTTATAAAGCTGGAGGTAAGGGGGTAAAACTCTTTGCAGTCTTATTGGGACGCGGAGAAGATTTAGGAAAACAATGCAATAATATATATATATATAGTGCTATGAAATGATCCAAATCTCAGCTGCCATGTGACCTTGGTATGCTGGAAAACGCATGCTGAGTATAATTACAAGGAATAGAGTTTACATAGAGCCAAACCCACCGTATAGCACTATTCAAATACTATAGTGCAATTTAAAAATAAAATAAAAATAACAATGAAAATGAAGTGGTAATTGAGATTCATATGCTGGTAGTGGTGAAAAAAATAAAAACATTGTAAACAAAATCTTTAAGAATAGCTTATTATTAGAAGGGATATGGAAGTCAAAATTAAACTTGCATGTTTCAGATACAGTATAGCATTTTAAGACACTTTTAATTAAGTTGGATATTCAAATTTACTTTGTTCTCTTGGTATCCTTTATTCTACTGTTAAAGGGACAGTCAAGTCCAAAAAAAACTGTCATGATTTAAATAGAGCATGCAATTTTAAACAACTTCCCAATTTACTTTTATCACCAATTTTGCTTTGTTCTCTTGGTATTCTTAGTTGAAAGCTAAACCTAGGAGGTTCATAAGCTAATTTTTTAGACCTTGAAGACTGCCTATAATCTGAATACATTTTGACCACTAGAGTTCACATTAGTTCACATGTTTCATATAGATAACATTGAGCTCATGCACGTAAAGTGTCCTAGGAGTGAGCACTGATTGGCTAAACTGCATGTCTGTCAAAAGAACTGAAATAAGGGGGCAGTCTGCTGAGGCTTAGATACAAGGTAATTACAGAGGTAAAAAGTGTATTATTATAACTGTGTTGGATATGCAAAACTGGGGAATGGGTAATAAAGGGATTATCTTTCTTTTTAAACAACAAACATTCTGGTGTTGAATGTCCCTTTAAGCCTATTCACTAAATTGAGAACTACCACTTTAAGAAATACAGTTTAGTGTATTAAGATGGAATTCAGTTGCAGATATGTGGTTTTGAATAAATAGTCAAAATTGATGCTTAGGTAATCTATTAAAATCATGCTACTGTCTCTTTAAAACAGGCTTTAAATAAACAGAAAATAAGAAATATAAGGAAATCAGAGAAACTTAGTGTTTGCTGTTTCTGGATCTGTAATCCTCAGTAAGAGCAGAAGTCCTTTGTAGTGAAGCTTATAGGAAAAAGCCGCTTCTGTTTATTTACAAAAGTTCAGTATTTCCAGGAATGAGTAAGGGCTTGTAGAAATCCAGTATATCCATATAGAAGATGTAGGTAAAGTATTTACAATAAACGTTAACCCTTTTACCTGTATATATTATAATCCAAGGACATGTGGTAGGGAAAAGTAAACTTGATTAAAACTGTAACAAAACAAGTTTTTTTTTTCCAGCAATGGCTTCTGTTGCTGAATGTAATTCACAAAATAACGAAGCCGGTGTGTTTAAAAGTAACAGAGTTGTCCTTAAAGCAGCAAGTCTATATACATGGCATATCTTAAAGGGGCAACAATAAGTTTATACAAAAGCCCCAAAAATGTGACTTAAAGGGACACTGAACCCAATCGTTTTCTTTTGTGATTCAGAAAGAGCATGCAATTTTAAGCAACTTTCTAATTTACTCCTATTATCAATGTTTCTTCGTTCTCTTGCTATCTTTATTTTAAAAAGAGGGCATCTAAGCTTTGTTTTTGTTCAGACCTCTGGACAGCACTTTTTGATTGGTGGATGAATTTATCCACCATTCAGCAAGAAAAACCCAGGTTGTTCATCAAAAATGAGCCGGCATTTTAACTTACATTCTTGCATTTCAAATAAAGTTACCAAGAGAATGAAGAAAATTTAATAATAGGAGTACATTAGAAAGTTGCTTAAAATTTCTAACTGAATCACAAAAGAAAAAACTTGGGTTCAGTGTCCCTTTAAATAGGGGGCGTTGGTGTACACAGTCTGTAGTATTTAAAATGTCCAAATAGTTATCTCTACAATCTTCCTCTCACAAAGACAGGCAGCTGTCTCAGGATCTCAATAAGTATATAAAGTAGGATCTGTGAAATGTAAGAGGCGCCACATAGAGTCATATAGCACAGATATTTATAAATAAAGGCAGTAGATGAACAGCGGTGTGGTATTGGGCATGGAGAACCCTCAGTAACCCAACGTCTCCTGCTCCATGAATTGTGGATCTTCAATGTTTGCATTCAATCACACTCAGGTTTATAGAACAAACATCTTACAGGAGTTCAAAGAATTAAAAACTTTAATAAATACCAAGTGCAACACTCATGTATTACAAGCACAGCAAGCAACTGGTTTCTCAGAAAATAAATGGCAATTTCCTCAGGCTTGATATACCAAACATTAAAACAATCACTTTAAAGGGGCAACAACAAGTTTATACAAATATAATGTGACTTAAAGGGACACTGAACCCAATATTTTTCTTTTGTGTTTCAGATAGAGCATGCTATTTTAAGCAACATAATAATTTACTCCTATTATCAAAATTTCTTCATTCTCTTAGTATCTTTATTTGAAAAGCAAGAATGTAAGTTTAGATGCCGGCCCATTTTTGGTGAGCAACCTGGGTTGTTCTTGCTGACTGGTGGATACATTCACTCACCAATAAACAAGTGTTGTCCCTCGTACTGAACCAAAAGTTGGCTGGCTCCTTGGCTTAGATGCTTTCTTTTTCAAATAAAGATAGCAAGAGAACGAAGAAAAATTGATAATAGGAGTAATTTAGAAATTTGCTTAAAATTGCATGCTCTATCTGAATCACGAAAGTAAAAAAATGGGTTCAGTGTCCCTTTAAGGTTCCCAACACCTTACATACTAGGTTTCACACGCAGTTCCAAAATCTTATGTGGAAGTAAATAAGCATGACCAAAGCAAAACTAAAATACAGAGATAATTAATCAATTACCAATGATGACTTCCTTATTTTTTACTTCACTCAATTGTAGGTTTGGCACCTCGGCCATGTTTTCCTTGTCAGCTATGAGTTACACATGCCACAGGATGTGCAGAGAGGAACAGGAACAGTGCTGTCCAAAGGCGCAATACATGTTCCCCCCTACATACCCTGCAACATGTGTAACTTATAAGTGTTCAAGAAAACATGGCTGAGGTAGCAACCCTATTTGTATTCATTATGTGTGCAGCAAACAATTTCATATTATTGTGCATCATTTTTAAAATACAAACACTTCATTGCAGTTGTAAATAAACATTCTGGTGGCTGTAATTTAGCTGTGAACACATATTGATAAAAAGTGTGATTTGTGAATTGAACATAAATGAAAACAGAGGGAAATATAAATACATATAACAGAAGTCTATTATGTCACACATATCCGACCTCCAGATTTGAGTGTGTCTTAGGCATTGACTTGAGCAATCAACTTGTAAAATGAGAATGAAAATGTGATCGCTATGGATTGCGCTCTAGCGATGTTAGTGCACCATAGCGCTTGCTTCTTTACACTCAACTTGTAATCTAAGTCTGATTGTATTCATTAATTACAGCAGGATTATTCTTGTTTTGTTCCGTTTTTTTGATCCATTGTGCATGTTTGTGTCTATAGTTAGATTTGTTTCACTCATATTGATAATGAGTTACTCACTGTTTTATAATTGTAAATCGGTTCAATGTCTGCAGGAAGAAAGAGAGTTTCTAAGTTTGGGCCACCCTAATTCATATGGTTTCCCTAACACACTGCTCTGTATACATTACATTGATATACGCTGCCTAATACTGCTGGAAAGTCTATTCTGTTTATGCCATTTTATCCATAAATATCATACTGTATATTTTGCTCTATATTATGACATTGACTATGACTGAAGTAGAGTTTGTATCTGTTTAGTGATGTTGCTTTCTGTTTAGTGATGTTCTTTAAGGATGTGAACCCCCTATTAGACATTCACATCTAATAAACATTAACCCATAACTAATCAAACCAAAACTATCCCTTAAAGGGACAGTCATGTCCAAAAAAAAACACCTTTCATTATTTAAATAGGGCATGTGATTTTAAACAACTTCCCAATTTACTTTTATCACCAATGTTGCTTTGTTCTCTTGGTATTCTTAGTTCAAAGCTAAACCTAGGAGGTTTATATGTTAATTTCTTAGACCTTGAAGACTGCCTCTTATCTAAATGCATTTTTACCACTAGAGGGCATTAGTTCATGTGTTTCATATAGATAATATTGAGCTCATACACATGAAGTGACCTAGGAGTGAGCACTGATTGGCTAAAATGCTAGTCTGTCAAAAAAACTGAAATAAGTGGGCAGTCAGCAGAAGCTTAGATATAAGGTAATTGCAGAGGTAAAGAATGTATTATTATAACTGCATTGGTTATGCAAAACTGGGAAATGGGTAAAAAAGCGATTATCTTTCTTTTTAAACAAAAATTCTGGTGTTGACTGTCCCTTTAATGTCTAAACAAAAGATACAGAAGCAGAGCTGGAGTAAACACAGTATGCGTATATACAGTTATATATATATATATATATATATATATATATATATATATATATACACACACACACACACACACACACACACAGGAGGCCCTCGGTTTACGACTGATTAATTTGTACTGTTTCAGAATAGCGCCCTTTTTTGAGTCATGTGACTGCCACTAAGATAAGGTACTATTGTGAAAAAGTGCACTTACTGGCACTTTTGATTTGAGTCTGTAAGCTGTTTGGTGTATATCCGAGAGCAACAGGAGAGAAGCTTAAAGGGATAGTAAAGTCAAAATTAAACTTTCATGATTCAGATAGGACATGAAATTTCAAACAACTTTTTAATTCACTTTTATCATCAAATTTGCTTTGCTCTCTTGGTATTCTTAGTTTAAAGCTAAAAACCTAGGTAGGCTCATATGCTTTTCTGTATAAAAAAAATAATAAATAAAAACGAGCAACAAATACAATGACCTTGATTTTGAAACTTCCTGTGAAAATTCTTGGAAACCAATCCACGCATATCCTCAATTTATTTATTTATTTTATTTTAACGGGGAGTAGCCCCAGCACCTAACAACATAAACAGTAAATATGAGTCCCAAGCTGGTCTTAAATCTCCTCATTTCTAGGGTAATAAGCTGCCTCTATTTGGAGGTAACTCCAATTGCCTTTACTAAAGCTTTTCCTGTCTCCGCTGTTAAGAATATTCTCTGGAGCTGATGGGATTTCTTTGGTATCTAAATAGCAGAACTACACTATCAGAAGCTCAATTTCAGCAGCTTATCACAGCTATTAAATGTGAGATCAAGCTCCACACTTATGTATTGGCCGCGTGAAGGAATTACCCTTTGGCAAAGGTTGATAGCACTGATTACTGAAAGTGAGCATTAACTATTTCCATTGCTATAGTGGTATTAAAATATTGTAAAGGATTTACTATATTAATGTAGACAGGCAGACAGAACAGACAGATATCATGACAAAGATATGTTTAGACAGATGAATGGATAGAGTAAGATAGATACTGATAGATAGATGATAGATAGATAGATATTAATAGATAGATAGATAGATAGATAGATAGATAGATAGAGAGATAAATATATAGATATGGCTATACAATCTGCATATCAGGAATAGTACAGAGAACAGTGTGTATTTATTTATGTTCAGAGTGCTATTGTATATATAAAGCAACACACATCAGTGCTATATTATATGTAATGTTATTCAGTATTTTCAGGGAGAGTCCAATGTCTCTAATCTTTCATGATTCAGATAGACCATGCAATAAAAGATTTCCAATTCAGTGAAAGTGCTATTGCATTGTATTTTTGTTATGAACTTGTTAATTATGAAATTTTACTGTATTTAATGGTTTAAAGGGACATGAAACCCAAAAGAGCATACATTTTTAAACAGCTTTCCATTTTAATTCTATTATCTAATTTTCTTCTTTCTCTTGGTATCCTTTGTTGATAAGCATATCTATATGGGCTCAGGAGCTTGGAGCTAGCTCTTGATTGGTGGCTGAACTTGGTGATTTTTAAATAGCTCAAAATTGTTTGAGGTTTTTTTTCCATTTGTTCTACAATATTCCACTTGTTACTAAATAAAGAGGTCCTGAATAATATAATATAATATAATATAATATAGTCAAGGCCCATATACAGAGATGGCAGAAGCTTTGTTTATTCCAAGAAATTTGTTTGTGACAAGAAGTCACAATTTAAGGCTGGAGGAAAGGAGATTTAATCTCCTGCAACGGAAACATTTTTTCACTGTAAGAGCAATAAAATTGTGGAACTCATTACCAAAGGAGGTAGTGAATGCCAATATCTTATATACATTTAAAAATGGTTTGGATACATTTCTGGCTAGAAACATAATTCAGGGGTATGACTGCTTGTGTTAAATGGGTCAACTTTTAATGGGATTAATTTAAACTCAACTGGAGCTTTTTTGTAAGTATATTAGATTTGTATAGGTTGAACTCGATGGCGTTTGGTCTTTTTTCAACCTCATCTACTATGTTACTAAGTTAGTATGCATAAGGAGAAAATATTATTTCACTGCCTATGGTTTAACATGCAACATCTTCTTAACCTTATATATACAGTATATTATTATTAAATTGTCAGTTATATATTTGCAAATTTAATTTTACATTTTCTAATAGCGAACAGCTAAATCCAGCAATTTTCCAGGTTTGCTCATTTAAAAGGAAATGTAAAGATTAGATGTAAAGAAAATATTTTTCTTCTTCAATTTACATTTTATACTGAATTAAATGATGACTGTTATAATGCATGAGCTTTGCATAATCAGGAGGTTTATAACATTTTCTTATGTGCTATTTTAATAATTATATGGTAGGTAAATGGAGTATGACACCGTGTGTACTGATCTGCACAAATTCCCATCTCATAAGAAGCCCAGGTAGATGAGTATTTGTTTTATCCTTTTTTTTAGGGCTAACTGAAAGTTGTTCACAAACAACCTCTGTATGCAAATGAACTTCTCTTGAGGATTTGTTACCCATAAACCAGGGATAGAAAGTCAATTTAAAATTGCATACAATAATTGTGAAATGTATTAATACTGTAAGTAATAACAACTATTACTATTCAGCTGCCGATTTGGTTAATTCCGAGAGCGAGCACTGAAAAAGCGCTTTGAGTCCCACTGGGACAAAGGCGCTATATAAATACTAATTATTATTATTATATTGTATGATTTTCAGGAGCATCTAAGGATATATATATTAGTAAGCTGGCTGCAGGGAGTGTTGCATTGCTTGTAAAATATATAACTAATTTAACAAAAAAAAAAATTTTTATTTTTTTTAATAAATGTTAAGTAGTTTGTATTTAAAATAAGAGCTTCTTTCTGAAAAAAATTACTATAACATAGGAAAATGGTACTGGCATATTAAAGTGATTGTTAGACTTGTGAGCTGCGAAAATTTTTTGTTTTGGATCGATTCAAATGTTTTCGAATTTCGTTTTTGGATCGATTCGAATACGGATACATTCAAATGCATTCGTTTTGGACTCGTTCAGATTCATTCGGATTTGAATAAATTCAGATGTATTCGGTTCGGATTCGATAATTCGGAAGTTCGGTATGTGTTAGGTGGGATGTGCTGTGTATTAGACTAGTATTATGTACTGTAATATTAGGTGTAACCCATAGCAGAGTGATATAACCTAATATACAGTACAATACTAGTGTAATTGTGATTAGTCCATGGCCATCCGAACTAACTCGGATTTATTCATTAGATTCGGTGCTACGGTAATTTGAAAATTCGAATCGATCCGAAACTCAGAATTTGACAAATTCGTCCGAATTTAAATTCGGAACGAAACGCACATGTACATGGAGTTTAATTCATCGCTTGTAATGAAGTTGTGCTATAACTTACAATTTAATATAGAGATGAAATTAAAATTCTCCGCGCTCTGCCACCCACTTCAAAAGTCAATTTTTCTGTAAGCAAAAGGTTTGAACTGTTCTCCAATCAGCGCTCTCCCCATATGGCACTTTTGTTGTAGCTAGAGCGCTGATTGGACAACAATTCAAACCATTAGCTCACAGAAAAATTGACTTTTGAAGTGGGCGGAAGAGCGCGGAGAATTTGAATTTCATATTTACATTAAAAAGTAAGTTATAGCGCAACTTCATTACAACTGATGAAATAAACTTATCTAAAATATCACTAACATTCCGGATCTGTTTTTATAAAGGGAAGAGTTTACCATCACTTTAACAGACGTTTTTTGATGTTGACTCAATGACAATTAGCCATTTTCATCGTTTTTTTTAATTACGTTATTATGTTTATTTTACCTCGGAGCAAAGGAGCATACAATTGAGGTAATACATGTACTACCTCTGTGATTACCCCCTTATCTCAATTCTTTTGACAGACATGTGGTTTAACCAATCAGTGCTGACTTATAAATAACTCCATGGGAGTGAGCACAATGTTTTAAATATGAAACACATGTACTAGCACTGTCTAACTGTGAAAAAACTGTCAAAATGCACTGAGATAAGAGTCAGTTTTCAATGGTCTAGAAATCAGTTTGAGCCTAGTAGGGTTTAGCTTTCAACAAAGAATACCAAGAGAACAAAACAATTCTGATGATACAAGTACATTTGAAAGTTGTTTAAAATTGCATGCCCTATCTGAATCATGAAAGTTTAATTTTGACTAGGCCGTTCCCTCTAAGAGCATAATAGAAATAAGTCAGATAAGTGTAACAAATCTATATATACACACAGACAAAAAGACAAGAATAAGTCAGCTGTATTGAACTGAAATAATCTATATCGTTATATTCTAAATTAGTTTAGAACCTTGGGGGGTATGGTGCTAGAAAAAGAACAAAACAAATCCTAAAGGGCTGTGCAGCTTGTCTGATACAACTAGCAAGTAAAGAGCATATTACATAAGAATTGCAGTTTAATTAGAGTGGGGGTAAATGTGTAACGCTATTTTCAGAGCAGTGCACATCAGTGCATGTTCTGGATACTTAGCGGAACTCATATGCAGTAGCAGCAGTGGTAGCCGACCAGTATTTCAAAAATATAAAAGTAGGAAAAGATAGTTGAAGATGAGGTTCTGATCCGTACATCCTGAACCAGGGGCATAATTACAGGGATCTCAGGGATCTTTAGCAGAACTGGGCCTGCACCTCCAGGGAGCATATTTGACCATCCAATCAGTATTTGCTTCTATACAGGGGGGTCTCCAACTATCTTATGCCTGGCCCCTCTGTGTGCTCCACCCTCCCCGCAAAACAGGTCTCATAGTGTAAGGAAAGTGTATGGATTTGCTTTTGCAGTATAGCTTTCATAAAACCCACGTGTTTTCTTTCATGATTCAGATAGAAAATGCAATTTATAAAAACAACTTTCTAAGTGTAGTGCACCAGACCCCTACCTAAGTATCAATGTATCCGTGAATATCATGGGGACGATGCAAATTTGATAGTAGAAGTAAATTGGAAACTTTTTTTAAATGGTTTGCTCTGTCTGAATCACAAAAGAAAATGTTTGTGTTTCATATCCCTTTAATGTTTGCTGGCAGTCTCTCATTTCCTGTAACAGAGTCATGTTCAGCCATATTGATACTGCGCCACCTGACACTAACATGCTTCTGATATTTGTACTTGTCATATTTCCTTAGAACTGAAGTAAAACTGTTCATGAGTACTATCAGACTCCTTACTGCTGAATACTACACCTTTCACATCACTGTTCGCACTTTGTTTGACTTACAGAAGCCTTCAGAAGCTATATTGGTTTATACATCAGGAAATGTGTTCACCTTCGTGTGCCCACATTCACTCTGTTTGCCAGTGAGTCATATTCATCGTTTGCATGATTAATGTTTTCTTTTGCAAAGTAATGACACTTTGCTGGAGAACAATAGTGAATTCAAGTGGAGAGACTTGATTCTGTTTCATGCCGCTTCTCATCGGTAAAATATAAAGAGTCTTCTGCGCTGGCAGCTTGGACAGCGCATTTAACTTACTGCAGTGGATTTGTTAAAGTTCATTGAGACTTTAAGCTAGTATTGTAAGATCTGTCAGGACTGTGAAGCCCCTTCTGAGATTCAAGAAAGGGAAATATCATTTTGAAGCGTCTGTATCTAACTGCACATGTATTGGCTTCCACAGTGGGGGGTAATTCCCCCTCTCCTGGCTTTTACAAATCTGAAGTCTGATTCCTGGGATTAGGCAGTAAAAAAAAAGCATATAATCACTTCATGCAACCTTTTAAAAGTAGAAAATTTCCCTTTTCAGGTTATTTGACCTTCTGTAAATCACTTCATGTGAAAATTACAGTTTCTTAACCCATTAGGCAACCAGTTTAGAGAAATAACTAAGTGATAGCTCTGAAGCTATAACACTTTTACAGCTTGCATTATATGGACATGAAATCTAAAATAAAAAATGTATGACTGAGATAGAATGTGAAATAAAAAACAAAACAAAAAAATAACATGTAAACAAAGTAAATCTGATAATCAGTGGTGAAAATCCTGGCCCAGCAGACCCCACAATGTGGGGGGCTCACAGGTGAGAGGGGCACACAGCCCACAGTTTGAGGGATGTCGCAGGGCAGCATAACCAGCCAGGGATCAGTGGCAGTGTGAGCAGAGGTAGGCCACGGAGAAACCTGTGTGCACAGTGTATTTGCAAGGCCTCTCCGCTGCAAGGCAGGCAGCGGGGGTGGGGAGCCACGGAGTGACTTGTGTGCACAGCACATTTTGCGAGGCCGCTCCACCGCAGGCCATGGGGGTCTAGAAAAAAGTTAGTAGGAAGCCTATAAAAATTGTTCCACACATGCTTATAATAGAAGTAAACTGGATTTTTTTTAATAAAATTGTATTGTATGCACTATTTGAATCAAGAAAAATAAATTGGGGTTTTGTGTCCCTTTAACTCCTTGCACCAGTTTGATACCTCATTGCCAAAAAAAAATCCATACACTTTTTTAAAAGGAGGAGAAACTCTTAAGGTAAGATTTCTAATAACAAATGTTGAATACTTAACCACTTGTGCAATAAGGACGTAGGTACTGTGTAGTACCTAAGTCCAGCACAGAGGCACATGTTGCAGTCGCGCTGTATAAGAAGCAACCAAGAGGCAGAAAGCATCTACCTTCTTAAGGTAAGGGAGCACGATCAATAAAGACAGATTGTTACAAAGGGTTACACTGTCTGTGTCACTCTCTGTAACGATCTTCCGTTGCTGCTGATTGGGAGCAGTGAGAGGGAAGGAGGGATGCGGATGGGTTGCCCAGTGGAGATGGGGGAGGGAGGAATAAGTTTCCCTTCAATATGAAAAAAAGTTAGGCAGGGGAGAGAGAGAGAGAGAGTTGGGGCCCTACACTACAGAAAAACAGTAATTGCTTTGGAGGGGGAGGTGTGTATCTATCTATATATAAATGTAGAGCAGTGAAGTTTTTGCACTTTCACCGGTTCACATCAACTGCCAGGGTGCTATAAGATTAATGTAGAAGTTTGTAACAAGCACTCACTGGTCTGCAGTCAGCTTGGTTAAAGTAATCTTTCTTTATTTCATTAGTGACGTTTCGGGATATAACCTATCCCTTCTTCAGACAAACAAGTAATGTGCAATTTCAAAACTTAAATAGGGTAGACAAAACACTCCCCCTGTGAAAGAACCAATCACAAAACATGGTGTGCCAAAGTAAAAAACGTGTGCAAACCGTTCTTAATGTGACAGTGCTGATGAGACTAACATAAAAAATTCTTCATTTTAAATGTGAATTAGCTCCTAACATGCCCAAAAAGAAACTCCTTCTTAGCCCCACATCTGAGCTATCCAAAGGTCCAACGTTTAAGGAAAAGCGTTTTTAGCTATGATCATAGATTGTCCGTGAACAACAGCAATAAAAACAAAACATAAGACCATAGCAACCAATCGCATTACATCCGCCCATTAGGGTGTGTGTAACGCTATCACCAAGGACGAATCCTGTCAGTTCAGTCACGCCTCTATAGGGCGTATCCATCCATTGCTAATAGTAAAAATATCCAATGTGAGACATCGCAAACCTCATAAAGAAAAAAACATAAAGAATGCCTTACCCCTGATAGCCCTACAGCATGTCATGCATAAAAAATATCCTTTGTTAGCTTGTTTTCGGTAAGCCTGAGTAAGTGCGTGCTACTCGCCGGTGTGGGTGCAGAGTTAACAACAGCCAATCATTTAGCAGCCGCCCATGGGGGCAGGAGAAACGTCAGATAACTTAAGTTACATAAAGCAGTAGACCATCGCGGAATATATGTCACAATGTTGAAGAACGTGAAAGTTAACGTATCATACACTACCCAGCTGGTAGGCATCAACAACAATGTAAACAAAGTGTTAGACCATAGCAACCAAACGAATTACATCTTAGCCCTACATCTGAGCTATCCAAAGGTCCAACGTCTAAAGAAAAACATTTTTAGCTGTGATAGTAGATTGTAAGTGAATAACACTAATGTAAACAAAGCATAACACCATAGTAACCAATCGCATTACATCCGCCCATAAGGACAAATCCATGATTATTGTTGACACTGTCAGTTCAGTCACGCCTATATAGGGCGTATCTACCCATTGCTAATAATAAGAACATCCAATGTGAGACATTGCAAACCTCATAAAGTAAAAAAAGCCTTACCCCTGATAGACCTACAGCATATCAAACATATGTCTCAATAAAAATATCATGTGTTAGCTAGTTATAGGCAAGCCCGAGTAAGTGTTTGCTACTCGCCAATGTAAGTGCAGAGTTAAAGGGACAATATACTATAAAATTGTTTTTCCCTTAATGTGTTTCCAATTACTTTTTTATCAGAGTATAAAATGAATGAGATTTGCTTTTTTAAGGCTTATTTGTGTATATGAATTTGCTGATTTTGTGTTTCGAAGCCACAACCTAATAAAATGGGTTGAGCTTGTAGGTATAATCAGATCTCATTACTTTATCACATTGTGTACATATACCTGCTTCTTTATCTTATATCTGTCCATAAACCAATCACCAATACATGGAGAGAACAATGGAAAATAACATTTTATTACCTTATCTCTTCTATAAACCACTGGGAGTGTAATTTCTTCTACTGGCTGTGTTAACACAACTTGGCCTTGAGGCCAAAAACTTTCAGGATGGGTGGGGATACCACAGGCTAAATAAACTACTTCAAATGCCAATATAAGGGTAATGGAAATACTTGTAAACAATTTAATACACTCCAGCAGGTAAAGTGGATAATTAGGAACAAATTAAAGGGGAAACATTTTTGAGTAAACTGAAACATTTTTGAGTAAACTGTCCCTTTAACAACAACCAGTCATTTAGCATTCGCCCATGAGGAACGTCAGTCAAGTTACATAAAACAGTAGACATTGCAGAATGTGTGATATGACACAATGTAGAAAATCGTGAAAGCTAATGTATCATATACGTCCCAGCTGGTATGCATCAACCACAGTGTAGACAAATAGGCTAATCTCAGGGTGTCAATTCTTAAGCAAAAAATGAAAACTAGATAATTCAAAATTGTGGAACATATATAGAATAGATATAACAACTGAATAGACAGAGTCGGTGGGGCTAATGAGAGATCAATTGGCATGCATGAAGTATCAAGTATAATGTGTGATCAGTGAATTTGAATAAGATAAAAACAGATATACAGGAAGATATATAGTCATCTAGTCAGAAACAACTCTACAAAAAAACAATTCATCTTGATAATAAAACCATTCATATAGTGTTCATAAATAGAACAACATATAAAAAGTATGTCTTTATGTTTAGGAGGCAAGGATTTCTAATAAACATATGTGGTTCTAAAGCAGCTGTAAACAGAATGCTAAGCATTATGATGCTGTATCCAACAAAAATATGTAAAAATTCATGTGTAAAAAAAAATACATCATGGAGATCATGGACTCTCATATAATAGCTACTTCTGAAGGATCAAAAAATGATAAAAAAAAAAAAAAAAGAATTAGAACTACAAATAAAAATAAGAAGAATTAAAATAGACAAAATGAGCAAAAATTAAAAATTAAAGAATAAAAAATGAAAATAAACTCTGAATTAGGAACTCTCATTCCCAGGGGACTCAATACCCACTCACTATGGCAATGCAAGTCAATTTTACTCATGTATATTTTGTGTCATAATTCCTGATGACTACTTATCTGCCTTTTGGCCTATTTTTGCCCCCCCCCCCCCCCGTTTTTTCTTTTTCTATGTAATCCTTTAGGTTTATTTGTATTTTTTATTCTTTAATTTTAGATTTTTGCTCATTTTGTCTATTTCAATTTTTCTTATTTTTATTTATAGTTTTAATTATGTTTTTTTTCTGACTTCTCCCCCTTTTTTTGATCTTTTTTTATATTTTGATCTTTTTTTTTATCTTTCAGAAGCAGCTATTATATGAGAGTCCATGATATCATCAAATTTAAAAAAAAAATGTTTTCATTTTTTTCCTTTCTTTTTTTACATGATTTTTTTTACACATGAGTTTTTACATATTTTTGTTGGATACAGCATCATAATGCTTCATGCATGCCAATTGATCCCTCATTTGCCCCACCGACTCTGGCTATTCAGTTGTTATATCTTTATATGTTCCACAATTTTGAATTATCTAGTTTTCATTTTTTGCTTAAGAATTGACACCATGAGATTAGCCTATTTGTTTACACTGTGGTTGATGCATACCAGCTGGGACGTATATGATACATTAGCTTTCACGATTTTATACATTGTGTCATATCACACAATCTGCAATGCTCTACTGTTTTAACTTGACTGACGTTCCTCACGCCTTCATGGGCGGATGCTAAACAACTGGTTGTTTTTAAAGGGTTAGAAATCTGTGACAAACCAGACATAAATAAAACACACAATTATAATTTCATATATAAATGTAAAACTATCTGTCTACTTTCTCTTCAAACAAAGCTGCCAACCACAAGAAAAATAACTTTTATTTTTGCATATAACAAGAGGCAAAGACCGCCCATATTTGTAGGCAGAACATATGAAAAAAGATTAAATGTGCCACAGCCAATCACAAATGAGTTTCGCCCACTTGTTATGAATATTAATTTTACTAATTTTTATGGGACATTGAATATGCAATAGTAAAGTAATAGACCCGCATGCACACTAGTTATGAAATGGACATGCATGCGCACTCAAAACAGCCCTTTGCCTTGCATTAATATAACTATATGCTCATTAGTCTAGGGGAAGTTTGTATACTCATCTAGATCAATATTATTGTAGATGATGATGATGCTCCTTCATCTGTTCCTTCTGATCACTGCTAGACTTCTGCACGCTGATCTGCCACGCCCCCCGACATCGACGTCAGCATCTTCATGTCTGCTCTCCATCAGGCGTTTGGATAGTGACGCACCTCAGGAGATAGGATATAGGGGAGCTAATATGCACATGCGTTGGCAAAAGAAGGCTTACAATGTACATGCGGGACGCCATGATGTTTCTACCTAGGTAGAACATTGCAACTGGACAGGCACAGCAAGGTAGATAATGGGTTTGGCAGATTACTAAATGTTCGTTAGAAATTACAGAAAAACAGCAAAAAAATCATTAATAGGTTCCTATTACAAACATCTACTATTTTTAAAGAAGTTTTAAGTTTTGAGTTTATTATCCCTCTGCACCCACACCGGCTACTCGGGCTTGCCGATAATTAACTAACACAGGATTATTTTATTGAGACATATGTTTGATATGCTGTAGGTCTATCAGGGCTAAGGCTTTTTTTGCTTTATGAGGTTTGCAATGTCCGAATATTAACCAGAGATAAGGTATTTGGTTAATTTTCCAAAAGTGCCCCAATAGGCCCCAAAATAAAATAAAGCAGTTTTTAAGGGTTAAAGTTGTCGGGTGTGGGGTTTTAGGGAAAAAAAACGCACTGAAATTTCCTTTACATTGCGGTCTAGGGGAGCTGTGTGTTCCCTTTAATTATATATGTATCTGCTTATATACATATATTTATGTGTTAATATGTGTATAGAAACATACTGTATATTCATATATTTTACAAAAAAAGCACTGCTAATAACAATACTCAAATAAACCAAAGCATGAAGGTGTCCAAACATTAATAATGCTGCTGAAATAAACCTAAGCATGAAGCTGTCCTAACACTACTCAAATAAATCCAGGCATGAAACATAATGCTACTCTGACAAAAGCATGAAGCTATCCTAACACTAATGACATCACTCAAATTCACAATTGTATGTTTGGAGTATGCAAGACGTAGCTATTCTACTATGCAGAAGCACAACTGTGAACATTGACTCTTACTGGCTTCCATTCTTAGCAGAATTAATGTGCAAAACCATCATGTGGCAGTTGGCTTGATTTTTGGGTTCCTTTTCCAATCCATTAAAATCACAAATTAGTAAACAATAAACCTGGAAAGTCTATTTAAAATAAGAAATTAAAAACTGTAATAAAGGTGAATTGCAGGCTATTAGTAGGGATCTACAGACCTTCAAAGAACTACATAACCAAACTAACATAAAATGACAGGTAATTAAATCAATATGAGTAATTACTTCTTAATGGAATGGATGCTTTTTTTGGTCATTGAACCATTAATATAAATTCATGATGAGTCTACAATTAATAATTGAAAATAATTTTGAATACCTCTATAATTAACATATTTAAATATCCAAATGCTTGAATGCAATTATAAATTAAATTGTAATGATCGTGTTTAATTGGAGTAAATGTTTTTTTTTTACTTTTTATTAAACCAAAGTACAATTTTATTTATTGGCATGTGAACTGAATATGTATAAAATTGGTGATCTGTGAAATTGAATAAAACATGCCCCTTTAAATACGCCACGGCCTGTTGCAGATTTGTATTATTTAACCCCTTAAGGACCAGCGTTGTACCCTGTATGTCGCTGGCCTTTTTTGGGGACTTGATTGTTTTATAGCACGGTCTTGCCACCAGCGTTGAGACTGCTCTATTTCACAAAGCCTGCTGGAGGGAGGGCATTAATAGCGTGTTCTTGCTAGACTTGTGCTATTATGTCCTGAAAAACCCCTTAACGACCAGTGACATACAGGGTACATTGTGGTCATTAAGGGGTTAAAAATAAAAATAGAAGTAAAATTGGAAAATTGTTTATAATTGTATACTCTGTCTAAATCATGAATGTCTAATTATGACTTTACTGTCCCTTTAAAGTAAAAATAAAAACCTGCTTCAAATAAAAAATAACAGTACCATACAGATAAAATGCATAAATAAAAAACACATGCACAAGAATTTTATCCATAGTCATATTCATTTGCGCAAATGCATTATGATTTACTTTAATCCATTAGAAAAAATATTGAGGGGTTTTTAAATTCAAGCTATTCCAGTCCATCGGAAAAATAAATATAGTACATGTTTTAAATGACTTGAAATCTTCACCAATACTCTGCATTGAGAAAATTCTAGCCCTTCAGGAAACACATTTCAGGTGTTTTTTCTTATGATTTTGGAACATTTCTATTTCAACAACCACAACCTATTAAGAAAAAAATGTTACCTATGTCAAATATAATTTTAGTAGGTTTACTTCAATGTAAAGGAACGAACAGAACATGTTTGATTTTCGTGTTAATAAACAAGATTGTTTCCTGGTTTAATACATTTTAAACAAATCTCCAATTACGCCTTTAAAATATGAAACTTTATACAACCTAAATGCAATTATTAGAAGATCATTTATTACTACAAATGGGTGTAAAAATGGCACATTATAAAATTACTAACTATGCACTGTAAAGTTAATTACTGATCTATTCATGTAGTATAAAATATATGAGATCTTTATATATATATAACATAATTTATGTAAGAACTTACCTGATAAATTAATTTCTTTCATATTAACAAGAGTCCATGAGCTAGTGACGTATGGGATATACATTCCTACCAGGAGGGGCAAAGTTTCCCAAACCTTAAAATGCCTATAAATACACCCCTCACCACACCCACAAATCAGTTTAACGAATAGCCAAGAAGTGGGGTGATAAGAAAAAAAGTGCGAAGCATATAAAATAAGGAATTGGAATAATTGTGCTTTATACAAAAAAATCATAACCACCACAAAAAAGGGTGGGCCTCATGGACTCTTGTTAATATGAAAGAAATGAATTTATCAGGTAAGTTCTTACATAAATTATGTTTTCTTTCATGTAATTAACAAGAGTCCATGAGCTAGTGACGTATGGGATAATGAATACCCAAGATGTGGATCTTTCCACACAAGAGTCACTAGAGAGGGAGGGATAAAATAAAGACAGCCAATTCCTGCTGAAAATAATCCACACCCAAAATAAAGTTTAACGAAAAACATAAGCAGAAGATTCAAACTGAAACCGCTGCCTGAAGAACTTTTCTACCAAAAACTGCTTCAGAAGAAGAAAATACATCAAAATGGTAGAATTTAGTAAAAGTATGCAAAGAGGACCAAGTTGCTGCTTTGCAGATCTGGTCAACCGAAGCTTCATTCCTAAACGCCCAGGAAGTAGATACTGACCTAGTAGAATGAGCTGTAATTCTCTGAGGCGGAATTTTACCCGACTCAACATAGGCAAGATGAATTAAAGATTTCAACCAAGATGCCAAAGAAATGGCAGAAGCTTTCTGGCCTTTCCTAGAACCGGAAAAGATAACAAATAGACTAGAAGTCTTACGGAAAGATTTCGTAGCTTCAACATAATATTTCAAAGCTCTAACAACATCCAAAGAATGCAACGATTTCTCCTTAGAATTCTTAGGATTAGGACATAAAGAAGGAACCACAATTTCTCTACTAATGTTGTTGGAATTCACAACTTTAGGTAAAAATTCAAAAGAAGTTCGCAACACCGCCTTATCCTGATGAAAAATCAGAAAAGGAGACTCACAAGAAAGAGCAGATAATTCAGAAACTCTTCTAGCAGAAGAGATGGCCAAAAGGAACAAAACTTTCCAAGAAAGTAATTTAATGTCCAATGAATGCATAGGTTCAAACGGAGGAGCTTGAAGAGCTCCCAGAACCAAATTCAAACTCCAAGGAGGAGAAATTGACTTAATGACAGGTTTTATACGAACCAAAGCTTGTACAAAACAATGAATATCAGGAAGAATAGCAATCTTTCTGTGAAAAAGAACAGAAAGAGCAGAGATTTGTCCTTTCAAAGAACTTGCGGACAAACCCTTATCTAAACCATCCTGAAGAAACTGTAAAATTCTCGGTATTCTAAAAGAATGCCAAGAAAAATGATGAGAAAGACACCAAGAAATATAAGTCTTCCAGACTCTATAATATATCTCTCGAGATACAGATTTACGAGCCTGTAACATAGTATTAATCACGGAGTCAGAGAAACCTCTTTGACCAAGAATCAAGCGTTCAATCTCCATACCTTTAAATTTAAGGATTTCAGATCCGGATGGAAAAAAGGACCTTGCGACAGAAGGTCTGGTCTTAACGGAAGAGTCCATGGTTGGCAAGATGCCATCCGGACAAGATCCGCATACCAAAACCTGTGAGGCCATGCCGGAGCTATTAGCAGAACAAACGAGCATTCCCTCAGAATCTTGGAGATTACTCTTGGAAGAAGAACTAGAGACGGAAAGATATAGGCAGGATGATACTTCCAAGGAAGCGATAATGCATCCACTGCCTCCGCCTGAGGATCCCGGGATCTGGACAGATACCTGGGAAGTTTCTTGTTTAGATGAGAGGCCATCAGATCTATCTCTGGGAGCCCCCACATTTGAACAATCTGAAGAAATACCTCTGGGTGAAGAGACCATTCGCCCGGATGCAACGTTTGGCGACTGAGATAATCCGCTTCCCAATTGTCTACACCTGGGATATGAACCGCAGAGATTAGACAGGAGCTGGATTCCGCCCAAACCAAAATTCGAGATACTTCTTTCATAGCCAGAGGACTGTGAGTCCCTCCTTGATGATTGATGTATGCCACAGTTGTGACATTGTCTGTCTGAAAACAAATGAACGATTCTCTCTTCAGAAGAGGCCAAAACTGAAGAGCTCTGAAAATTGCACGGAGTTCCAAAATATTGATCGGTAATCTCACCTCCTGAGATTCCCAAACTCCTTGTGCCGTCAGAGATCCCCACACAGCTCCCCAACCTGTGAGACTTGCATCTGTTGAAATTACAGTCCAGGTCGGAAGAACAAAAGAAGCCCCCTGAATTAAACGATGGTAATCTGTCCACCACGTTAGAGAGTGTCGAACAATCGGTCTTAAAGATATTAATTGATATATCTTTGTGTAATCCCTGCACCATTGGTTCAGCAAACAGAGCTGAAGAGGTCGCATGTGAAAACGAGCAAAGGGGATCGCGTCCGATGCAGCAGTCATAAGACCTAGAATTTCCATGCATAAGGCTACCGAAGGGAATGATTGAGACTGAAGGTTTCGACAAGCTGTAATCAATTTTAGACGTCTCTTGTCTGTTAAAGACAGAGTCATGGACACTGAATCTATCTGGAAACCCAGAAAGGTTACCCTTGTTTGAGGAATCAAAGAACTTTTTGGTAAATTGATCCTCCAACCATGATCTTGAAGAAACAACACAAGTCGATTCGTATGAGACTCTGCTAAATGTAAAGACTGAGCAAGTACCAAGATATCGTCCAAATAAGGAAATACCACAATACCCTGTTCTCTGATTACAGACAGAAGGGCACCGAGAATCTTTGTGAAAATTCTTGGAGCTGTAGCAAGGCCAAACGGTAGAGCCACAAATTGGTAATGCTTGTCTAGAAAAGAGAATCTCAGGAACTGATAATGATCTGGATGAATCGGAATATGCAGATATGCATCCTGTAAATCTATTGTGGACATATAATTCCCTTGCTGAACAAAAGGCAATATAGTCCTTACAGTTACCATCTTGAACGTTGGTATCCTTACATAACGATTCAATAATTTTAGATCCAGAACTGGTCTGAAGGAATTCTCCTTCTTTGGTACAATGAAGAGATTTGAATAAAACCCCATCCCCTGTTCCGGAACTGGAACTGGCATAATTACTCCAGCCAACTCTAGATCTGAAACACAATTCAGAAATGCTTGAGCTTTCACTGGATTTACTGGGACACGGGAAAGAAAAAATCTCTGTGCAGGAGGTCTCATCTTGAAACCAATTCTGTACCCTTCTGAAACAATGTTCTGAATCCAAAGATTGTGAACAGAATTGATCCAAATTTCTTTGAAAAAACGTAACCTGCCCCCTACCAGCTGAACTGGAATGAGGGCCGTACCTTCATGTGAACTTAGAAGCAGGCTTTGCCTTTCTAGCAGGCTTGGATTTATTCCAGACTGGAGATGGTTTCCAAACTGAAACTGCTCCTGAGGACGAAGGATCAGGCTTTTGTTCTTTGTTGAAACGAAAGGAACGAAAACGATTGTTAGCCCTGTTTTTACCTTTAGATTTTTTATCCTGTGGTAAAAAAGTTCCTTTCCCACCAGTAACAGTTGAAATAATAGAATCCAACTGAGAACCAAATAATTTGTTTCCCTGGAAAGAAATGGAAAGTAGAGTTGATTTAGAAGCCATATCAGCATTCCAAGTCTTAAGCCATAAAGCTCTTCTGGCTAAGATAGCCAGAGACATAAACCTAACATCAACTCTAATAATATCAAAAATGGCATCACAGATAAAATTATTAGCATGCTGGAGAAGAATAATAATATCATGAGAATCACGATTTGTTACTTGTTGCGCTAGAGTTTCCAACCAAAAAGTTGAAGCTGCAGCAACATCAGCCAATGATATAGCAGGTCTAAGAAGATTACCTGAACACAGATAAGCTTTTCTTAGAAAAGATTCAATTTTTCTATCTAAAGGATCCTTAAACGAGGTACCATCTGACGTAGGAATGGTAGTACGTTTAGCAAGGGTAGAAATAGCCCCATCAACTTTAGGGATTTTGTCCCAAAATTCTAACCTGTCAGGTGGAACAGGATATAACTGCTTAAAACGTATAGAATTAGTATCAAGAGGACTAGAATCCTCTATTTCTAAAGCAATTAGTACTTCTTTAAGTAAAGAGCGAATAAATTCCATCTTAAATAAATATGATGATTTATCAGCATCAATCTCTGAGATAGAATCCTCTGAACCAGAAGAGTCCAAAGAATCAGAATGATGGTGTTCATTTAAAAATTCATCTGTAGAGAGAGAAGATTTAAAAGACTTTTTACGTTTACTAGAAGGAGAAATAACAGACAAAGCCTTCTTTATGGATTCAGAAACAAAATCTCTTATGTTATCAGGAACATTCTGCACCTTAGATGTTGAGGGAACTGCAACAGGCAATGGTACATTACTAAAGGAAATATTATCTGCTTTAACAAGTTTGTCATGACAATTATTACAAACAACAGCTGGAGGAATAGCTACCAAAAGTTTACAGCAGATACACTTAGCTTTGGTAGATCCAGCAGGCAGTGATTTTCCTGTAGTATCTTCTGGCTCAGATGCAACGTGAGACATCTTGCAATATGTAAGAGAAAAAACAACATATAAAGCAAAATAGATCAAATTCCTTATAAGACAGTTTCAGGAATGGGAAAGAATGCCAAATATCAAGCTTCTAGCAACCAGAAGCAAATGAAAAATGAGACTGAAATAATGTGGAGACAAAAGCGACGCCCATATTTTTTAGCGCCAAATAAGACGCCCACATTATTTGGCGCCTAAATGCTTTTGGCGCCAAAAATGACGCCACATCCGGAACGCCGACATTTTTGGCGCAAAATAACGTCAAAAAATGACGCAACTTCCGGCGACACGTATGACGCCGGAAACGGAAAAGAATTTTTGCGCCAAAAAAGTCCGCGCCAAGAATGACGCAATAAAATGAAGCATTTTCAGCCGCCGCGAGCCTAACAGCCCACAGGGAAAAAAGTCAAATTTTTGAGGTAAGAAAAATATGATAATTCAATGCATAATCCCAAATATGAAACTGACTGTCTGAAAATAAGGAAAGTTGAACATTCTGAGTCAAGGCAAATAAATGTTTGAATACATATATTTAGAACTTTATAAATAAAGTGCCCAACCATAGCTTAGAGTGTCACAGAAAATAAGACTTACTTACCCCAGGACACTCATCTACATGTTTGTAGAAAGCCAAACCAGTACTGAAACGAGAATCAGTAGAGGTAATGGTAAATATAAGAGTATATCGTCGATCTGAAAAGGGAGGTAAGAGATGAATCTCTACGACCGATAACAGAGAACCTTATGAAATAGACCCCGTAGAAGGAGATCACTGCATCCAATAGGCAATACTCTCTTCACATCCCTCTGACATTCACTGCACGCTGAGAGGAAAACCGGGCTCCAACTTGCTGCGGAGCGCATATCAACGTAGAATCTAGCACAAACTTACTTCACCACCTCCCTTGGAGGCAAAGTTTGTAAAACTGATTTGTGGGTGTGGTGAGGGGTGTATTTATAGGCATTTTAAGGTTTGGGAAACTTTGCCCCTCCTGGTAGGAATGTATATCCCATACGTCACTAGCTCATGGACTCTTGTTAATTACATGAAAGAAATATATATATATATATATATATATATATATATATATATATATATATATATCTGCACTAAGCAGTTATAAGGGATTAAAGTGAGCGGATGTGGGGGAAAAACCCTAAGAGGACGGTGTTTAACTTGTAATATATATGTAAATGCTTATATACATATATATTTATGTGCTATGTGTATATACACATATAAACACATTATTATATTTAAACTTTGCTGCCCAAGGCTGCGCGACTTAGCCCTTTCACTGCTCTAGGATCTGTGCCTTGTCTATCAGCATCAGAACGAGGCTCCCATTGGAGCTTAAGGAAGAGCACTCTTAAGAGCGCAAAGCTTCCATGCAAAGCGAGCGCGAGGTTGCAGTCACATTGCTCTTAACTTCTTATACCAGTGCATATTTGCATGTGCTGGTATTACGAGTGGAGCACAAATATTGAGCTTGTGAAGGCGCAATTTTGCGCTCCTCTTGTAAATCTAGCTCAATATGTGTTCAAGTATATTTTTAATATATATTCATAATACTCCTAAACATATTATTAATTTTTAACAAAGGATAACAGGAGAACCAAGTAAATTAGTTGTATCAAATTGAATGGCTTAACTGCCCCTTTAAATGAGGTTTAAAGTAGTCAACACTAGTAGTAGGTAAAGGCTGTTGAAATGTTGAATTTTCTCAACAATAATTATGATGTGGTTTCAGTGACTTTACACTTTATACAATGCTTTACATATTTTGGTTTACAAAAGGATTTAATAGCTTGCAATATGACAACCCCTTGAATAGTCATACAAGACATTTCACACACTTTGCTAATGAATTAGAAGAGACCCATTGATATATAAATATCTTACACTCCCTATTCTGTACAGCTATGAAAATGCTGCTTGTATTTTTGCATCACAAGCAGCCAGTGCAGCTGTTATGGATCTTGTGTAATAGTCAATTAATAAATATATTTAGATTTTAAATGATACTTTGTTATGTGGGGTTGATTGGCTAAATTATATTTAGTGCAGTTGTAGTATGGGACTAACAGAAAAAGAAGCATTCCCAGCTAAAGATAACTCACTATATTCAGTAATAAACTTCTGCTTACAAAGCAGAGAACATCTAATGATAGAAAACCGAACTCTGGGGTTTTCAATGTGATTAAAGACTGTCAGACAGATAGCTCAGCATGCTAAGGCACTGTAGCTGAGCTCTGTAGCAACCCAAGGGTTGCAGGTTCGATCCCTGGCGAGGGCCACTCAGCCTTTCATTCTTCTGAGGTGGATAAAATGAGCAGCGCCTTGAGACCCTTACGGGTGATTAGCCGCGCTTTACAAGTACCCAATACAATGACATAAAACCCAACAATTTTCAATTCTTCTTCTGTTATCAAATTGTCTTTGTTTTCATGTTATCCTTTGTGGAAAAGCAGAAAGCTAAGTTCAGGAGTGTGCACATCTGCCGTACTACATGACAGCAGTTTTGCCGTTATAAGTTAGCAAGAGCACTAGATGGCAGCATTATTACCTGTCATGTAGTTCTCCAGACATGCGCACGTTACCTATCTAGATAGAATAACATGAAAACGAAGCAAATTTGATAATAGAAATGAATTGAAAACTTTTTTTACATTGTATTCTGAATCAAGACTAGGGGCCTGATTGAAGACTAGTCTGATAGTCTTGATAGAGGCCCCTCTAGGCCGAAACGCATAGACAGACCCCCATTCGACATACCTGCCTGACATACGGTGAGCACATTGCCATTTACAAGCTTTGTCCTAGTAGCAGACTTCAGGTTGTAGTTCTTGTTTCCTTTTAGGTCTGCGGATCCAAACCACCCGTGATTCTCTACTACAGATCAGCCTTTGGATTTGTTCAGAACTTTTTGTTCTCTCCATTTGGCATTTTTATATTTTTTATTGTTGACTTTGCATTTTTATAATACATTTTTTTTTCATTTTTTACGCTCGGAGTCGTTTTTATTGCTGCAGCAATTACCACATTTAATACATGTTATAAATAATACATTCATATGTTATCACATTTTTATATGCTCTGTTATATTACTGTACGCTATTCCATTCTAATACGTTCTACTACACCAATATGTTTATATGAGACATACGAGATATATCATACTCATTCGGCTTTTTATCCCATAAAGGGTTAAGAGTAAACTATTGTATTACTAGTTGTATGTTTATCACATATTGTATTACTAGTCGTATGTTTATCAGATATTGTATTACTAGTTGTATGTTTATAAGATATTGTATTACTAGTCGTATGTTTATCAGATATTGTATTACTAGTTGTATGTTTATCATATATTGTATTACTAGTTGTATGTTTATCAGATATTGTATTACTAGTTGTATGTTTATCATATATTATATTACTAGTTGTATGTTTATCAGATATTGTATTACTAGTTGTATGTTTATCACATATTGTATTACTAGTTGTATGTTTATCAGATATTGTATTACTAGTTGTATGTTTATCATATATTGTATTACTACTAGTTGTATGTTTATCACATATTGTATTACTAGTTGTATGTTTATCAGATATTGTATTACTAGTTGTATGTTTATCACATATTGTATTACTAGTTGTATGTTTATTAGATATTGTATTACTAGTTGTATGTTTATCAGATATTGTATTACTAGTTGTATGTTTATCAGATATTGTATTACTAGTCGTATGTTTATCAGATATTGTATTACTAGTTGTATGTTTATCACATATTGTATTACTAGTTGTATGTTTATCAGATATTGTATTACTAGTTGTATGTTTATCAGATATTGTATTACTAGTCGTATGTTTATCAGATATTGTATTACTAGTTGTATGTTTATCACATATTGTATTACTAGTTGTATGTTTATCAGATATTGTATTACTAGTTGTATGTTTATCAGATATTGTATTACTAGTTGTATGTTTATCAGATATCTGACAAGACTGATATTCTCAATTATTCAATATTAGATCAAGAGACATTACGCTCTTTTAGACATCACGCCTTTTTCAACTTTCTATTCGCATCTCAGCTCTTATTAGCTACTATTTCCTATAACATTATATTTCTTATAACATTATATTTCTTATAACATTATATTTCTTATAACATTATATTTCTTATAACATTATATTTCTTATAACATTATATGTTTAACACATAGACAATGTTGCATTTTTCACATTGCTACAAAGTAGCCTTAAGCACTCTTTTCTTTCATGTAATTAGCAAGAGTCCATGAGCTAGTGACGTATGGGATATACATTCCTACCAGGAGAGGCAAAGTTTCCCAAACCTCAAAATGCCTATAAATACACCCCTCACCACACCCACAATTCAGTTTTACAAACTTTGCCTCCTATGGAGGTGGTGAAGTAAGTTTGTGCTAGATTCTACGTTGACATGCGCTCCACAACAGGTTGGAGCCCGGTTTTCCTCTCAGCGTGCAGTGAATGTCAGAGGGATGTGAGGAGAGTATTGCCTATTTGAATGCAATGATCTCCTTCTACGGGGTCTATTTCATAGGTTCTCTGTTATCGGTCGTAGAGATTCATCTCTTACCTCCCTTTTCAGATAGACGATATACTCTTATATATATATATATATACCATTACCTCTGCTGATTTTCGTTTCAGTACTGGTTTGGCTTTCTACAACATGTAGATGAGTGTCCTGGGGTAAGTAAGTCTTATTTTCTGTGACACTCTAAGCTATGGTTGGGCACTTTTTTATAAAATTCTAAATATATGTATTCAAACATTTATTTGCCTTGACTCAGGATGTTCAACATTCCTTATTTTCAGACAGTCAGTTTTATATTTGGGATAATGCATTTGAATCAATCATTTTTTTCTTACCTTAAAAAATTTGACTTTTTCCCTGTGGGCTGTTAGGCTCGCGGGGGCTGAAAATGCTTCATTTTATTGCGTCATTCTTGGCGCAGACTTTTTTGGCGCAAAAAATCTTTTCTGTTTCCGGCGTCATACGTGTCGCCGGAAGTTGCGTCATTTTTTGACGTTCTTTTGTGCCAAAAATGTTGGCGTTCCGGATGTGGCGTCATTTTTGGCGCCAAAAGCATTTAGGCGCCAAATAATGTGGGCGTCTTATTTGGCGCTAAAAAAAATATGGGCGTCGCTTTTGTCTCCACATTATTTAAGTCTCATTTTTCATTGCTTCTGGTTGCTAGAAGCTTGTTCTTTGGCATTTTTTTCCCATTCCTGAAACTGTCATTTAAGGAATTTGATCAATTTTGCTTTATATGTTGTTTTTTCTCTTACATATTGCAAGATGTCTCATATTGCATCTGAGTCAGAAGATACTTCAGGAAAATCGCTGCCTGGTGCTGGAACTACCAAAGCTAAGTGTATCTGCTGTAAACTTTTGGTAGCTGTTCCTCCAGCTGTTTGTATTAAATGTCATGACAAACTTGTTAATGCAGAAAATATTTCCTTTAGTAAAATACCATTACCTGTTGCAGTTCCATCAACATCTAATGTTCAGAGTGTTCCTGATAACATAAGAGATTTTGTTTCTGAATCTATTAAGAAGGCTATGTCTGTTATTCCTCCTTCTAGTAAACATAAAAAGTCTTTTAAAACTTCTCTTTATCCAGATGAACATCATCATTCTGATTCTAATGATTCTTCTGGTTCAGAGGATTCTGTTTCAGAGGTTGATGCTGATAAATCTTCATATTTATTTAAAATGGAATTTATTCGTTCTTTACTTAAAGAAGTCCTAATTGCATTAGAAATTGAGGATTCTGGTCCTCTTGATACTAAATCTAAACGTTTAGACAAGGTCTTTAAATCTCCTGTAGTTATTCCAGAAGTTTTTCCTGTTCCTGGTGCTATTTCTGAAGTAATTTCCAGGGAATGGAATAATTTGGGTAATTCATTTACTCCTTCTAAACGTTTTAAGCAATTATATCCTGTGCCGTCTGACAGATTAGAGTTTTGGGACAAAATCCCTAAAGTTGATGGGGCTATCTCTACCCTTGCTAAACGTACTACTATTCCTATGGCAGATGGTACTTCCTTTAAGGATCCTTTAGATAGGAAAATTGAATCCTTTCTAAGAAAAGTTTATTTGTGTTCAGGTAATCTTCTTAGACCTGCTATATCTTTGGCGGATGTTGCTGCAGCTTCAACTTTTTGGTTGGAAACTTTAGCGCAACAAGTAACAGATCATGATTCTCATAACATTATTATTCTTCTTCAACATGCTAATAATTTTATCTGCGATTATGGCACTTTATGGCTTAAAACTTGGAATGCTGATATGTCTTCTAAATCGACTCTACTTTCCCTTTCTTTCCAGGGTAATAAATTATTTGGTTCTCAGTTGGATTCTATTATCTCAACTGTTACTGGTGGGAAAGGAACTTTTTTACCACAGGATAAAAAATCTAAGGGTAAAAACAGCAGATTCAAGTCTTACAGGTTGGGGAGCTGTGTGGGGGTCTCTGACAGCACAAGGGGTTTGGGAATCTCAGGAGGTGAGATTACAGATCAATATTTTGGAACTCCGTGCAATTTTCAGAGCTCTTCAGTCTTGGCCTCTTCTGAAGAGAGAATCGTTCATTTGTTTTCAGACAGACAATGTCACAACTGTGGCATACATCAATCATCAAGGAGGGACTCACAGTCCTCTGGCTATGAAAGAAGTATCTCAAATTCTGGTTTGGGCAGAATCCAGCTCCTGTCTAATCTCTGCGGTTCATATTCCAGGAATAGACAATTGGGAAGCGGATTATCTCAGTCGCCAAACGTTGCATCCGGGCGAATGGTCTCTTCACCCAGAGGTATTTCTTCAGATTGTTCAAATGTGGGAACTTCCAGAAATAGATCTGATGGCTTCTCATCTAAACAAGAAACTTCCCAGGTATCTGTCCAGATCCCGGGATGCTCAGGCGGAGGCAGTGGATGCATTATCACTTCCTTGGAAGTATCATCCTGCCTATATCTTTCCACCTCTAGTTCTTCTTCCAAGAGTAATCTCCAAGATTCTGAAGGAATGCTCGTTTGTTCTGCTGGTAGCTCCAGCATGGCCTCACAGGTTTTGGTATGCGGATCTTGTCCGGATGGCCTCTTGCCAACCGTGGACTCTTCCGTTAAGACCAGACCTTCTGTCGCAAGGTCCTTTTTTCCATCAGGATCTCAAATCCTTAAATTTAAAAGGTATGGAGATTGAACGCTTGATTCTTGGTCAAAGAGGTTTCTCTGACTCTGTGATTAATACTATGTTACAGGCTCGTAAATCTGTATCTAGAGAGATATATTATAGAGTCTGGAAGACTTATATTTCTTGGTGTCTTTCTCATCATTTTTCCTGGCATTCTTTTAGAATTCCGAGAATTTTACAGTTTCTTCAGGATGGTTTAGATAAAGGTTTGTCCGCAAGTTCCTTGAAAGGACAAATCTCTGCTCTTTCTGTTCTTTTTCACAGAAAGATTGCTAATCTTCCTGATATTCATTGTTTTGTACAAGCCTTGGTTCGTATAAAACCTGTCATTAAGTCAATTTCTCCTCCTTGGAGTTTGAATTTGGTTCTGGGGGCTCTTCAAGCTCCTCCGTTTGAACCTATGCATTCATTGGACATTAAATTACTTTCTTGGAAAGTTTTGTTCCTTTTGGCCATCTCTTCTGCCAGAAGAGTCTCTGAATTGTCTGCTCTTTCTTGTGAGTCTCCTTTTCTGATTTTTCATCAGGATAAGGCAGTGTTGCGAACTTCTTTTGAATTTTTACCTAAGGTTGTGAATTCCAACAACATTAGTAGAGAAATTTTAGTTCCTTCATTATGCCCTAATCCTAAGAATTCTAAGGAGAAATCATTGCATTCTTTGGATGTTGTTAGAGCTTTGAAATATTATGTTGAAGCTACTAAGACTTTCCGAAAGACTTCTAGTCTATTTGTCATCTTTTCCGGTTCTAGAAAAGGCCAGAAAGCTTCTGCCATTTCTTTGGCATCTTGGTTGAAATCTTTAATTCATCATGCCTATGTTGAGTCGGGTAAAACTCCGCCTCAAAGGATTACAGCTCATTCTACTAGGTCAGTTTCTACTTCCTGGGCGTTTAGGAATGAAGCTTCGGTTGATCAGATTTGCAAAGCAGCAACTTGGTCTTCTTTGCATACTTTTACTAAATTCTACCATTTTGATGTGTTTTCTTCTTCTGATGCAGTTTTTGGTAGAAAAGTACTTCAGGCAGCTGTTTCAGTTTGAATCTTCTGCTTATGTTTTCATTTAAACTTTATTTTGGGTGTGGATTATTTTCAGCAGGAATTGGCTGTCTTTATTTTATCCCTCCCTCTCTAGTGGTTCTTGCGTGGAAAGATCCACATCTTGGGTAGTCATTATCCCATACGTCACTAGCTCATGGACTCTTGCTAATTACATGAAAGAAAACATAATTTATGTAAGAACTTACCTGATAAATTCATTTCTTTCATATTAGCAAGAGTCCATGAGGCCCACCCTTTTTTGTGGTGGTTATGATTTTTTTGTATGAAGCACAATTATTCCAATTCCTTATTTTTTATGCTTTCGCACTTTTTTCTTATCACCCCACTTCTTGGCTATTCGTTAAACTGATTTGTGGGTGTGGTGAGGGGTGTATTTATAGGCATTTTGAGGTTTGGGAAACTTTGCCCCTCCTGGTAGGAATGTATATCCCATACGTCACTAGCTCATGGACTCTTGCTAATATGAAAGAAATGAATTTATCAGGTAAGTTCTTACATAAATTATGTTTTTCTTTCCTTTTTATATATGTTACTTTTTTATATACAAGTAGCTATAATGTTTTGGACTTCTAGATTAGTCACATTTATTTCACAAACCACTTATTATTTCTAGCACACTGTGCACGATCGCACACAGTGGAGCCTTTATGATTTATTTTTCTATTGTTTAATTTTTTTTATTTTTTTGATTATGCACCTTCTGTTGATTTGTGTATAACTTTTTGTTTAATAAGTTTCTCAAGCACGTGCTCTTGCTTATAATTGAATAGAACTGATATAATTTGCGCATTCCTGTAACTGCACATGGTCAGACATATTGCCAGGTACTGTATGCATGTTCTATATAAAGTTACACGTGCATATATAATACATTTCTACGCCGCACTTAAGCCACTCTTCTTATGAAGACGGCGCTCCTACTTTGCACTTTGTATATTTATATTAGGAACGATTGTGTTGGGCTATTGTTCGCCTCCAGTGAGCCTGTGCGGTCTTGTCACGAGGCGCAGAACACTATAATTCTTTGTCTAGATTCCAACCTGACACATCCCTCCCTGACCCCTCTCAAAAAGCTCTCTTCCCTCCCCCACCCCACAATTGTCCTCACCATCTTAAGTACTGGCAGAAAGTCTGCCAGTACTAAAATAAAAGGCTTTTTTAAAAAAAAAAAAAAATATATACATATTCTTCTGTGTAGGATCCCCCCTTAGCCCAAACCTCCCTGATCCCCCCCTAAACAGCTCTCTAACCCTCCCCCTCTACCTTATTGTCCGCCATCTTGGGTACTGACAGCTGTCTGCCAGTATCCAGTTTGCATACAAATTAAAAAATATATATTTGTATTTTATTTATTTATTATTTTTCTGTAGTGTAGCTTCCCCTCCTCAATAACCAACCCCCACCCCCTCCCAGATCCCTTAGATAAAAAATGTCCCCCCTCCTCTCTCCCTCCTTCCCTTTACACTGTTCCATAGTGTAGGGCTTCCACCCGCTCCCGCCCCCGTGCCCGCGCACACATCCATGAGTGCTCCCCACCCCCCTCTGACATCATTCCCTCAGCGATGGCCGGCCAGCTGCCCGCCCTCCTCCCTGCAGCTGCTCCCACCCACCAATGATCGCACCATTCCTGTTCAATGCAGAGAGGGCCACAGAGTGGCTCTTTCTGCATTGGCGTGTTAAAAAAGGTATTGCAGTGATTCCTCAATATCGAGGCATCACGGCAATACCTTGAAAGCGTCTGGAAGCAATCAGGATTAAACCCCTAACGACGTACAGGGTTCGTCATTGGTCTTTAACGACCAGTTTGTGTATGACAAACCCTGTACGGCACGTGTCGTTAAGGGGTTAAACACTTATATTACACTTAGGGGCCAGATTACAAGTTTGAGCTCACTTTCGAGAATTAAAACCGCTCAAAGTAATTTTTTTGGCACTCTGAGATTCTCGCTTGTATAACGAGATAGATTTCATTGGAGCTAAAAAAGTTGATAAAAATATAAAATGATATACAGGTAAAGATATATATATATATATATATATATATATATATATATATATATATATGAATATCTATTTAAAAATACATAGAACATATTCCCCTATGTGAAGTACATTGTAATGTATAATATTTACAGTAAATACAAAGTATAACACTTTATTAAATATTATTATTGCATAAATGTTTTTTCCTGCTTTCATCTATTTGACGGCAAAGGGCTCCAATGCACTTATTAATATATTGAACGTTTTTATGCAACACGTTTTCTTTATAATTTGTATTAGATAGTATTATTATGAGTGTAACTGTACCATTAAATGTATTTTTGATGTGTTTTGTGTAACGTTTGATTCGAACATAACAGTTGCTCTAAGGTCGCGGTAATCATTCTAGCATAAATCGCAATTGCGCTCACGCATTTGCATTTACTTTCAAGAAAACCTGATATCGCTTGCGCACAAACAATAGTGCTCCACTCACAATCTAGTCCTTCTTTTGTATGCTGACGCAGTACTTAATTGATGGTATTTTTTTTATATATATGTAAAACATGACTGTAATTCACTTTAATGAAAATATGTTATGGAGAGATTATTATTGGAGCAGAACACTAAACATGAAGGTACACATCCCAGATATCATGAAGAATTAAATCCCATAGTAATTCATTATAAAATAATTCCTCTGATAGGTAACATTTAGGTAATATCAATGTCACTTTACGCTTCTCTTTGTTATGTAGTAACTTAAAAAATCTGAATGAAACTGAGTTTATTGTTAAAGGGTCAGAGATAACTTAAAACAGATAATAGATACAGTAGTTTCATAAATCCTATAATATATTCCTTTTCATGACTCCTAGTGTGACATCTTAAGAGAGAATTAATTAGATCCAAAGTCATCGAAGAAAGGGAATTATCATTAGCTGCATAGGAGCTGCTGCTGTGTCACAGAGGAATAAGTGTACTGAAATAAGCTCTGGTAAGAAGATCCATATAAATAATACTGCTATGAGCAGAGTTCTTAGGTGCAAAAAAGTGCATTACTTCATGACAATCTTGGAAACAAATGAAAATATTATTCAATTCGAATCTTGTCCCTGGTCCAAAAAGAATTGGCATCAATAAAATAGCATTATTTTTAAGTCACTGATTGTAATTACTTTAAATGCATTTAAAAAGAATCCACTTTGTCTTGCAAAATACAATTTGCATTTAAATCACAACCAGTCAATTTACCAGCTATCTTCCAAGTTATCTGTAAAAAGGGAGAATTTAAGCTCTCTTACAATATCAGACACAAAGGAAAATCTAAATATATAAGTTTTGTTTAAAAAACATATATCAGTATTAATCAAAAAACTAATTTTAGGGGGTAGATAAAAAATAATTCATAGTTTTTTCAATAAGCACAAACACAGTTATACACATATAGATGCACAAACATACACACACATGCATAGGCAAGCACACTCCTAAATACGCGCACACACACAAACACTTTCATAAACACAAATATATGCATAGTAGTCATGTGCCTATGTCACAGAAACACAGAGGGGCCCATTTATCAAAGGGCTTGCGGACCTGATCCGATACTGCGGATCAGGTCCGCAAGACCTCGCTAAATGCGGAGAGCAATACGCTCTCCGCATTTAACATTGCACCAGCAGCTCACAAGAGCTGCTGGTGCAACGCCGCCCCCTGCTGACTCGCGGCCAATTGGCCGCCAGCAGGGAGGTGTCAATCAACCCGATCGTATTCGATCGGGTTGATTTCTGGCGATTCCTGTCCGCCTGCTCAGAGCAGGCGGACAGGGTTATGAAGCAGCGGTCTTTAGACCGCTGCTTCATAAGTTGTGTTTCTAGCGAGTCTGAAGACTCGCCAGCAACACGGCCCTTCAAGCTCCATACGGAGCTTGATAAATGGGCCTGAGAGACTCCAACATTCCCATAAAGAAACACTTGCATAGAAAAACAGACATGCACACATACAAACATACACAGGCAGGCACACACACACACACATATACATACATAAAGTCACACAGAAACACAGACATGCACAAATACAAACATACACAGGCAGGCACACACACACACACATATACATACATAAAGTCACACAGAAACACAGACATGCACACATACAAACATACACAGGCAGACACACACACACACACATATACATACATAAAGTCACACAGAAACACAGACATGCACACATACAAACATATGCAGGCAGGCACACACACACACACACATATACATACATAAAGTCACACAGAAACACAGACATGCACACATACAAACATATGCAGGCAGGCACACACACACACACATATACATACATAAAGTCACACAGAAACACAGACATGCACACATACAAACATATGCAGGCAGGCACACACACACACATATACATACATAAAGTCACACAGAAACACAGACTTGCACACATACAAACATACACAGGCAGGCACACACACACACACATATACATACATAAAGTCACACAGAAACACAGACATGCACACATACAAACATATGCAGGCAGGCACACACGCACACACACATATACATACATAAAGTCACACAGAAACACAGACATGCACACATACAAACATACACAGGCAGGCACACACACATATAAATACATAAAGTCACACAGAAACACAGACATGCACACATACAAACATACACAGGCAGGCACACGCACACACACATATACATTCATAAAGTCACACAGAAACACAACATGCACACATACAAACATATGCAGGCAGGCACACACGCACACACATATACATACATAAAGTCACACAGAAACACAGACATGCACACATACAAACATACACAGGCAGGCACACACACACACACACATATACATACATAAAGTCACACAGAAACACAGACATGCACACATACAAACATATGCAGGCAGGCACACACACACACACACAAATATACATACATAAAGTCACACAGAAACACAGACATGCACACATACAAACATACACAGGCAGGCACACACACACACACATATACATACATAAAGTCACACAGAAACACAGACATGCACACATACAAACATACACAGGCAGGCACACACACACACACATATACATACATAAAGTCACACAGAAACACAGACATGCACACACATATATACATACATAAAGTCACACAGAAACACAGACATGCACACATACAAACATACACAGGCAGACACACACACACACACATATACATACATAAAGTCACACAGAAACACAGACATGCACACATACAAACATATACAGGCAGGCACACACACACACACACACACACACACATACACATACATAAAGTCACACAGAAACACAGACATGCAGACATACAAACATATGCAGGCAGGCACACACACACATATACATACATAAAGTCACACAGAAACACAGACATGCACACATACAAACATATGCAGGCAGGCACACACGCACACACACATATACATACATAATGTCACACAGAAACACAGACATGCAGACATACAAACATACACAGGCAGACACACACACATACATACATAAAGTCACACAGAAACACATACATGCACACATACAAACATACACAGGCAGGCACACACACATATACATACATAAAGTCACACAGAAACACAGACATGCACACATACAAATATACACAGGCAGGCACACACACACACATATACATACATAAAGTTACACAGAAACACAGACATGCACACATACAAACATATGCAGGCAGGCACACACGCACACACACATATACATACATACATAAAGTCACACAGAAACACAGACATGCACACATACAAACATATGCAGGCAGGCACACACGCACATATACATACATAAAGTCACACAGAAACACAGACATGCACACATACAAACATACACAGGCAGACACACACATATACATACATAAAGTCACACAGAAACACAGACATGCACACATACAAACATATGCAGGCAGGCACACACACACACATATACATACATAAAGTCACACAGAAACACATACATACACAAAGGTTCACATAAACACATGCACACACACACACATATACATACATAAAGTCACACAGAAACACAGACATGCACACATACAAACATACACAGGCAGGCACACACACACATATACATACATAAAGTCACACAGAAACACAGACATGCACACATACAAACATACACAGGCAGGCACACACACACACACACACACACATATACATACATAAAGTCACACAGAAACACAGACATGCACACATACAAACATATGCAGGCAGGCACACACACACACATATACATACATAAAGTCACACAGAAACACATACATACACAAAGGTTCACATAAACACATGCATACAGAAGCACATATACATACATAAAGTCACACAGAAACACATACATACACAAAGGTTCACATAAACGCATGCATACAGAAGCACACAGACCAGCAGACCAATGCCTATTTACTCTAATCTTAGGAACTTAAAGGACCATGATACCCACATTTTTTCTTTCATGATTTAGAAAGAGAATGCATTTTTAAACATATTTCTAATTTACTTCTATTATCTAATTTGTTTTATTCTCTTGATATTCAATGCTGAAAAGCATATCTAGATATGCTCAGTAGCTGCTGATTGGTTGCTGCACATAGAAGCCTCATGTGATTGGCTCACCCATGTGCATTGCTTTTTCTTCAAATAAGGATATCTAAAAAAATAAGCAAAATAAATAATAGAAGTAAATTGTAATGTTATTTAACCCCTTAATGACCACAGCACTTTTCCATTTTCTGTCCGTTTGGGACCAAGGCTATTTTTACATTTCTGCGGTGTTTGTGTTTAGCTGTAATTATCCTGTTACTCATTTACTGTACCCACGCATATTATATACTGTTTTTCTCGCCATTAAATGGGCTTTCTAAAGATATCATTATTTTCATCATATCTTATAATTTACCATAAAAAAATTATAAAATATGAGGAAAAAATGGAAAAAAAACGCAGTTTTTCTAACTTTGACCCCCAAAATCTGTTACACATCTACAACCACCAAAAAACACCCATGCTAAATAGTTTCTAAATTTTGTCCTGAGTTTATAAATACCCAATGTTTACATGTTCTTTGCTTTTTTTGCAAGTTATAGGGCAATAAATACAAGTAGCACTTTGCTATTTCCAAACCACTTTTTTTTCAAAATTAGCGCTAGTTACATTGGAACCCTGATATCTGTCTGGAATCCCTGAATATCCCTTGACATGTATATATATTTTTTTAAAAGACATCCCAAAGTATTGATCTAGGCCCATTTTGGTATATTTCATGCCACCATTTCACTACAAAATGCGATCAAATAAAAAAAAATGTTCACTTTTTCACAAATGTTTTCACAAACTTTAGGTTTCTCATTGAAATTATTTACAAACAACTTGTGCAATTATGGCATACATGGTTGTAAATGTTTCTCTGGGATCCCCTTTGTTCAAAAATAGCAGACATATATGGCTTTGGCATCGCTTTTTGGTATTTTGAAGGCCGCTAAATGCCGCTGCGCACCACACGTGTATTATGCCCAGCAGTGAAGGGGTTAATTAGGGAGCATGTAGGGAGCTTGTAGTTTTAATTTTAGCTTTAGTGTAGTGTAGTAGACAACCCAAAGTATTGATCTAGGCCCATTTTGGTATATTTCATGCTACCATTTCACCGCCAAATGCGAACAAATAAAAATAAAACGTAAAATTTTTTTCACAAACTTTAGGTTTCTCATTGAAATTATTTTGAAACAGCTTGTGCAATTATGGCATAAATGGTTGTAAAAGCTTCTCTGGGATCCCCTTTGTTCAGAAATAGCAGACATATATGGCTTTGGCTTTGCTTTTTGGTAATTAGAAGGCAGCTAAATGCTGCTGCGCACCATACGTGTATAATGCCCAGCAGTGAAGGGGTTAATTAGGGAGCTTTTAGGGAGCTTGCAGGGTTAATTTTAGCTTTAGTGTAGGTATCAACCTCCCACATGACACATCACACCCCCAGATCCCTCCCAAACAGCTCTCTTCCCTCCCCCACAATTGTCCCCGCCATCTTAAGTACTGGCAGTAAGTCTGCCAGTACTAAAATAAGAGGGGTTTTTTTTTTTTTTTTTTTTTTTTAAATAATAATTCTGTTCTGTAGTATCCTCCCTTAGCCCCCAACCTCCCTGATCCCCCCCAAACTGCTCTCTAACCCCTCCCTCTCTCTGCCTTATTGCGCCATATTGGGTACTGGCAGCTGTCTGCCAGTGCCCAGTTTGAAATCAAATATGTTTTTTTTTTAATTTTTTTTTTAAAAAATACTATTTTCTGTAGTGTAGCTGCCCTCCCTCAACCCCCAACCCCCCAACCCCTGCCAGATCGCTCAAAAAAATTTAAATGCCCACCCTCACTCCCACCGAGTAAAACCTTGTGCTCCCACCAAGTACCATTATTGTTCCATAGTGTAGGGTTCCCACCCGCGCAAGCGCGCCCCCGCTCCCATGCACGCGCGCACACCCGCTCCAGTTCACGCGCGCGCACCCGCACTCGATCCCGCCCCCCTTCCCACCGATGGCCGCCCACCCGCCTCCCTGGGTAAGTTCCCACCCACCAACGAACATGGCCATCAATGGCCGATGCAGAGAGGGCCACAGGGTGGCTCTCTCTGCATCGGACGGCTAAAAAATGTTATAGCAGGATGCCTCAATATCGAGGCATCACTGCTATAACATGAAAGCAGTTGGAAGTGATCAGGATCGCTTCCACTGCTTTCAAAGACCAACGACGTATGGGGTACGTCCTTGGTCGTTAACTGCATTTTTTTGCAGGACGTACCCCATTGGTCGTTAAGGGGTTAAATTTGTTATGTTCTATCTGAATCATGAAAGAAAGATTTTGGGTTTAGTGGCCCTTTAATCAAAGATTCTATGTGATATTCTGTTTGGAATTACCCCTTTCTGTCTGTAAAGAATTTGTTCCACAAATACAAAAGGGAATGAAAGAAAATGGGCAGCAGGTAGTACTGTTTGTGAAAGTAAACAACAGGTGGAACATGCAAGAACATAACATTTCATCTGTTACAAATAGAATTTTCATAAATTGTTAGCGTTCTCATCATTTCATTTAAACTTGTCAAAATTAAGCTTTCATTATTCAGATAGAACAGACAATTTTAAACAACTTTCCAAAATGTGCACAGTCTTTTTATATTTACACTTTTTGAGTCACTAGCTCCTACTGAGCATGTGCAAGAATTCACAGTATATACGTGTATGCATTTGTGATTGGCTGATGGGTGTCACATAATACAGAGGTAGGTGAAATAGATATAACTTTGAAATGTGTCAGAAAAAAATCTACTACTCATTTCAAGTTCAGACTAAGGGGTCTATTTATCAAGCTGCGGCTGACAGGGGCGCACATACATGAATTATGCTGCCAAATATTCAGCATTGCACATGAGCGCTATTTTGTACTTGCGTGCAATCTCGCCCACTGCCCGCGTACAGCCAATCATGCATGGGCAGGAACTGTCAGTCTCCCTGGTCAGACGAGACCTGGGAGATTGAAATTTGCCACCTAAGAGGTGGCAAACGGTTAGGAAAGCATGGGTCTGATGTCCGCTGCTTCATAAATACGGACTGCAGGTTCTCTTGTGAGAACCTGCAGTCTTAGGCAGGCGAAGGTGTTGATAAATCAACCTCTAAGTGCTATTCCATTGTCTTTTTATTATTCATTTGTTAATAATGCAAATCTACTTTATTTACTGGTCCCTTACACTTTAAAAAAACAACTGCATAGTACAAGGTATCAGAGCTAAACAACCAAATAGTAAATAAGAATTATCAGGGTCATAATAACATACAAAACTAAATACAAACAATTCAGCTAAGGCGTCATTCTTCCAAGCATGGAAGAGGAAGAATAATTGATATTGTATGCCTACTGATTTTTTATTTTATTACATTTACAAGAAATAAATAGTAGCACATATGACAACAGTCTTTTTTGAGTTCATCATCTTAAAAAAAATATTAGGTCGAGGCACAATAATCAACACCTATTATACAGATGACAAAGAACACATTTGTTATAATGGTACAAATGTTTCATTGCTCACAAAAACATAATATGTGAATAGATTTTATTTCACCCCCCCAACAAAAAGAGTCTACAATTATGCTGCTATGATTATTTGCTGCTGGAGTTGTTAGCTATTACCTTAAACACATGACCATCCTTAAACATCTGTACAGCAGAAAATGACAACTTTTTAATGTGACAACAATATGTACTATTTTTTCACATTGCAAATGTTTTTTGTTTTGTTTTTCTTTCTCTGTTGACTAATAAATAGACACTGATTGCTCTTAATATTAATGCATAAGTTGTGTTTCTACAAATAATAAAAATCATATTCAAATTACATTTTTATTGTGTTCTGTTGTTTTTTTATGAAGTCTGTGCTACGCTCTCTGGCAGCCAAAGGCAGAAGTCATTAATATACCAGTCAGGTGCTTTTTAACCACTTATGTCACATGTATAAGAATCTAAAAGGGATATGATACCCAAATGTTGAAGCACTTAAAAGTGAGGCAGCATAGCTGTAAAAAGCTGACTAGTAAATATCACATGAACATATCTATGTTGAAAAAAAAAAATATATATATATTATCTCTAAATTTCCTAAGTAGTTACATCCCATTGTAATGGGACTTTAAGCAGCCAATCAGAATGTTTGTCCTGGGACTTGAAAGGGAGCGTACAAGGAAGTTTACAATTAAATCTCTCAAGATCACAGTAAAGCAAAAGTGTGACTTCAGCACTGTTGAAGCTTGTCATGTAACCAGCACAGCAGAGGTTCATTTTCTTTTAACCTTAAACGGCCATAATACCCAAATGTTGAAGCACTTAAAAGTGAGGCAGCATAGCTGTAAAAAGCTGACTAGAAAATATCACCTGAACATCTCTATGTAAAAAAGAAAGATATTTTACCTCAAAAGTTCCTCAGTAGCCAGTCCCATTGTAAAGGACTTCTAAGCAGCAAATCAGTATGTCTGTCCCGGGACAGCTAAGGGGTTGAGCCTCATGCACTCTCATGTTATTTCCCTATTCAGTTTAAAGGAAGTTTACAATGAAATCTCATGAGAGTTAAGTCAAATCTCATGAGATCACAGTAAAAGAGTTAATAACCTCAGCACTGCTGATGCTGATTGGCTGCTGTTCATTTCTTCATTTTTTAAATATTTTTTTTTACCTGCAGCTGGGAGCAGCTGAGTATAACTTTTTACACAGAACTTACTCTGCTGAGCTGAGGAGATTGTGAGGTAAAATATCTTCCTTTTTTTACATAGAGATGCTCAGGTGATATTTTCCTGTCAGCTTTTTACATTTATACTGCATCAGTTTCAAGTGATTTAGCATATGAGTATTATGTCCCTTTAACTTAGGAATCCTCTTTTTTTCCCAACATGCAGCTGATGTAGCTGAATGATAACTGTTCACATAGCACTTACTCTGGTGAGCTAAATACATTTTGAGGTAAAATATTTTCCTTTTTTACATAGAGATGCTCAGCTGATATTTTCTTGTCAGCTTTTTACAGTTATGCTGCATCACATTCAATTCATTTATCATATGGATATCAAGTGTTTTTAAAGTTTTCTCTCTCTGCTAATATAATAAAATGATACATTGCATAAGTATTATTTTGACCTGAAATATGACGCTCTTGAACAGCAAAGGCAAGAGTATCTCTAGCAGAACGTGCGTATGGGCAGCAAATTACACTGCTTGAGGGACAAATGTAGCTCAGAATACTATTAAGAGGGACATAAAAGTCACAATTTAACTTTTATGTTCGAAATAGAGTATATCATTTTAGGAGACTTTTCAATGTACTATTGTATTATCAAATTGACTTTGTTCTTTGGTACCCTTTGTTGAAAAACATACCTAGGTATGCTTAAGAGCAGCAAAGCTCTACTCCCAGTAGCACTTTTATGTATTTTCAGTGTCTGAACCCTGATCCTACAATATTCCATTCAGTGATCAATATAGGAGCACTTTATATCAGCACTAAGGTATTTGGTGGTGCTTTACAAAAATAATAAATCTTTATCTGTATCTAGATAGTCACTGCAGAGGAGACACAAATTGTTTTGTATGCAATGCAGTGTTTAATTGATGATATTTAACCCCTTAACGACCCCGGTGTGCCAGGCATGTTCTACAAAAAACAATTGTTAATGACCAAGGACGTGCCTGGCACATCTTCGGGGTTTCAAGCGATGGAAGCGATTGTGATCACTTCCAGCCGCTTTTAGTGTATTGCAGCGATGCCTCGCTATTGAGACATCGTGCAATACCATTTGCTAAGCAACCAACGCAGAGAGGGCTGCCGATCATTGACGGCGTGGGAGGGATGGGTGGGTGACCCATCGCTGGAGGGGGTGGGAAGAGGGTGGGAAGAGGGCGGGAGGCGGTCTGAGTGTTCCTTGTGAGGTCCGGGTGCAGGCAGGAGCGAGCGTGAGGTGGGTGGGAGCGGGTGGGACTTCTACACTATGGCACAAGATTAGTGAGTGGGAAGGAGGGAGAGGGTAGATACATGCTGGGAAAGAGATCTGGGAGGGGGTAGGGTATTGAGGGGGGCAGCTACACTACAGAAAAAAATGGGGTCTTTTTTATGTATTAATTTTTTTTTATAGCAAACTGGGTACTGGAAGCTGGCTGCAAATAATAGAGAGGGGAGAGTTAGAGAGCTGTTTGGGGGGGATACTACCCTGCAAAAACTATATATATAAAAAAAAAAAAAGTATTTTTATACTGGCAGACTTTCTGGGGCCTATTTATCAAGCTCTGTATGGAGCTTGAAGACCCGTGTTTAAAGACCACTGCTCCATAACCTGTCCGCCTGCTCTGAGGAGGTGGACAGACATTGCGGGAAATTAACCCGATAAAATACGATTGGGTTGATTGACACCCCCTGCTAACGGCTGATTGGCCGTGAATCTGCAGGGGCAGCGTTGCACCAGCAGTTCACAAGAGCTGCTGGTGCAATGCTGAATGTGCAGAGCGTATTGCTCTCCGCATTCAGCGATGTCTGTCCTACATGATTCGCTGATCGGATCATGTCCAACAGAGGATTGATAAATTGGCCCCTCTGTCAGTACTTAAGATGGGGGTGGGGGAGGGAAGATAGCTGTTTGAGAGTGATTAGGGAGGGATCAGGGGGTGGGATGTGTCTGGTGGGAGGCTAATTAATCCGTAATGAACCCCTTCACTGCTGGGAATAATACAAGAGTCGTGCGCAGCGGCATTTAACAGCCTTCTAATTACCAAAAAGCAATGCCAAAGCCATATATGTCTGCTATTTCTGAATAAAGGGGATCCCAGAGAAGCATTTACAACCATTTGCGCCATGATTGCACAAGCTGTTTGTAAATAATTTCAGTGAAAAACCTAAAGTTTGTGAAAAAGTTAACTTTTTTTTATTTGATTGCATTTGGCAGTGAAATGGTGGCATGAAATATACCAAAATGGGCCTAGATCAATACTTTGCGATGTCTACAAAAAAAATATATATACATACATATATTATATATTATTCAGGGATTCCTGACAGATATCAGTGTTACAATGTAACTATCGCTAATTTAGAGAAGAAAAAAAATGGTTTGGAAATAACAAAGTCCTACTTGTATTTATTGCCCTATAACTTGCAACAACAAAAAAAGCAAAGAACATATAAACATTGGGTATTTCTAAACTCAGGACAACATTTAAAAACTTTTTAGCATGGGAGTTTTTTGGTGGTTGTAGATGCGTAAGAGATTTTGGGGTGTGGTTTATTAAATTTTTTTTCATCATATTTTATCATTTTCTTTATAGTAAATTATATGAATATAGAAAGTCCATTTAACAGTATATAATATGTGTAGATACAGTAAATGAGTAAGAGGAAAATTACAGCTAAACACAAACACTGCAGAAATGTAAAAATAGCCCTGGTCCTTAATGGCAAGAAAATTGAAAAATGGTCTGGTCACTAAGGGGTTAATGTGCATACTTAAAGGGACACTAAGCCCAATTTTTTTTCTTTAATGATTCAGATAGAGCAACAATTTTAAGCAACTTTCTAATTTACAACTATTATACATTTTTCTTCATTCTCTTGCTATTTTTATTTAAAAAGCAGGAATGTAAAGCTTAAGAGCCGTAGCATTTTTGGTTCGTTTAGGTAACGGTTATGCTTGCTTATTGGTTTGCTAAATGTAGCTACCAATAAGTAAGCGCTATCCAGGGTACTGAACCTAAAATGGGCTGGCTGCTAAGCTTTACATTCCTGCTTTTTAAATAAAGATAGCAAGTGAACGAAGAAAAATTGATAACAGGAGTAAATTAGAAAGTTACTTAAATTGGCATGTTCTATCTGAATCATGAAAGAAAATTAGGGTATTGTATCCCTTTCAAGCATGACAATCCTAAGAAATGTAGTATATATGTTCAATTTTTTTTTCCATCTTATTGTCACACACAAACTGGAATTTAATTGCATAGAAATATTTCTTTTCTACTCCAGCAAAAACCTTCACATGAGACCCATTCATAAATAAATAGTAGCATTTTAACCTTAAAGGGAACAGTATACACCAATTTTCATATAACTGCATGTAATAGACTACTATAAAGAAGAATATGCACCGATACTGATCTAAACATCCAGTCTAAAACCTTTTTAAAAACTTACTTAAAAGCTCCCAGTTTAGCACTGTTGATGAGGTTTGGCTGGGACGCCCAGTTAAAGGGGCTGGGAAAACAAGAAAAGCAGACACTCTCCCTAACCTGCATATGAAAAGACAGATTATATAAACAGGAGCCAGCAGGAGTCTGTAAACACATGTATACATCTAACTCTGTAGGGCTTGGTTAGGAGTCTGAAAATCAGCACAATGTTACTACAAAATAAGCAAAATACATTTTTACAGAAACACTCCCAGATGGGCTGTATAAATAGATCATCTACAAAACATTTATGCAAGGAAAAGTCTAGTGTACAATGTCCCTTTAATAGAATGAACAGATTTGGAAACCATGACAGAAAAAGTGGATGATTTGCCAGTAGTCGAGGTCTTAAAATTCCCCCTCTGTCTGACTGACTCATGGCTTAAGTATGGGCTGCTAGGATTCTCGCTGAGCTAGCTGCTCCTGCCTTGTATTTAATCTGCTTTTTCTTTCATATTTATGAAAATGTTTCATTCTCGTATTAAGCAATGCTAGTAGATAAGATGGATCTATATTAGATAATAGTTTATTTAGAATATTTCTTTGTTTATAAATGAAGATAATTGTAGCATGATATGGTTTATATCTGAGCATACATGATTCCATTTGCATTAAATGTTAGCCCATCTAAAAATGCATTTTGCTGAGATAATTGGAAATGACATTATTTTAAATGGTAATGTAATAGTAATTTCAAGTGAAAATTCAGTTTAATATTTTATAACATCATTTTCGTGAAATAATATTAAGATGTTACATTTTAGTATTAAAATAATTTTAAATGCCTTACTTCTTTTTTTGGCAGCTGTTAAAAATTAAAGTCAAAATTAAACTTTCATGTTTTAGATAGGGTATGCAATTTTAAACAACTTCCCAATTTAAATGTTATTATCAAATTTGCCTTGGTCTCTTGGTATTCTTTGTTGAAAGCTAGGTAGGTTCATCGACTGATTTCTAAGCCCTTTGAAGGCCGCCGCTTATCTCAGTGAATTTTAAATTGTTTGCAGTTAGACAGTGCTAGTTCATGTGTGCCATATAGATAACGTGCTCACTCCCATATGAGTTATGCAGGAGTCAGCACGGATTAACTAAATATCAAGTTTGTAAAAAGCACTGAGTCTGCAGAGGCTTGGATACAAGGTAACCACAAAGGTAAAAAGTGTATTAATATAACAGTGTTGGTTATGCAAAACTGTGAAATGGGTATTAAAGGGATTATCTATCTTTAAAGATATGTCTGGAGCACTTTATGGCAACAGTTTTCCAAGATTTTTTTTAAAAAGACATGATACCCAGATGTTTAATCACTGCAGCATATCTGATTAGAATATATCACCGTACCTCTCTATGTAAAGTTAAGATATTTTATATTTAAATTTCCCCACTAGCTACATCTCATTGTAAAGGGACTTTAAACATCCAATCAGGACACTAGTCCTGGGATTTGCAAAGGGGGGGGTTGTTCCTGCACGCGCAGGTGCAGCCACTTTATTTCTCACCTCAATTTCAGGAAGTTTACTATGAAATCCCATGAGACCACAGTAAAGCGGTGTGAACTCAGCACTGATGAAGCTGATTGGCTATTTTTTTTACCATGTAAATGACAGTAAAATAGTAGCTTTGGATCAAATTTTTTTAGGTAAAATATCTTCCTTTTTAATATAGAGATGTTTAGGTGATATCTTCATGTCAGCTTTTTACAGTTATGCTGCATCAGTTTCAAATGATTTAGCACAGCGGTCGCCAACCAGTGGTCCATGGAAGATGTTGGTGGTTCTTGACACCATCAAGCAGGAATTAATCTCCTTTGATGGTGTCACCCTCAATGCTCCGCAATTCCCTACAGTGCCTGGCTGGACATCATTGAAAACTGACGGAGGAGGAGTTAAATTACAATCTCCCTACGGACATTGCGTAGTACTGCGTAACTTGCGTAGCTAGATTGTATTTTTAACTCCTCCCGCTACTTAGAGGAAGATGCTTCCATTTTAAAGCCAGCAGAGGTTGGTATAGTCTTGGCTTGAAATAGTGGAATTAAAGTATATAAAAAAGAAAATCTTAAATTCTCATATTTCATTTATTTTCTTACCTTTACCTGTATCTTTGTGGTAGTTTTCCAAATTCCTTCACATGGACTTACATCAATGTTTGTCTTCCTCTCCACCATCTTCTTTTTTTTAAATTAAATATTAATTATTTTTCATTCTAATAATCTACCCGCACACAAAGCCATTCCACCTGAATTCCAGTAATTGCCATCCAGCAGATCAGCCATATCCCACCAGTATTATAGTAATTGCCAGTAACATCATTCATGGTTAGCTCACATCCATATTGAGAGCTTTCTGATATCCATTATGTCCATGATCATAAGTAGTTTTGAATAATTCCTAACTGGGGAGGTCACTTGGAAGACTTGTGGTCCTTTTAAACATAATTCTCCTTTTCCCACTTTCTGCCTCTGTTTCCAGCTCAAAAGTTGGCACTCACCCTTCATCTGTCATTTGGAAGTATTCTCTCAGTTCTGCCATTCAGTTAGTTACTTCCAAAAAATAATTCTTAAAAATGTGTAAATATATACATAATGTAAACTTAGCTATGGTTATACTAGTTATGTACATTATGTGTGTATATGTATATATACACATTATAGAGGTTTGTACCTTTTTAAAAAAAAAATAATGTCAGTGGTCCATGGGATTAAAAATTGTGAGTTTAGTGGTCCCTGAGGTCCGAAAGGTTGGCGACCCCTGATTTAGCATATGAGTATTATGTCCCTTTAGCAATGTTATACACAGTGAACATACACCTGTCATCTAGTGCTCAAAAGTGTATAACATTATTACAAGCGCTCCAGAGAAGTGTAAGCTAAATACTGTATTTTCCTCAACAAAGAATAAAACAATAACAAAGTAAATTTGATTACAAAAGTAAATTGTATTTCTTTTTAATTGTACACATTATCTGATTTAGAAAATAAAGATTTGGGGTTTATATCTGAAAATGTCATGATTCAGATAGAGGATACAATGTTATTCAATTTTACAATTTACTTCTCTTGTCAGATGTGCTTCATTCTCTTGGTATCCTTTATTAAAGGTGCAGCAATGCACTATTGGGAGCTAGCTGAACACAAGTGAACCAATAACAACAGGCGTTGAAGTGCAGCCAACAATCAGCAGATAGCTCCCAGTTCCGGCTCATGAGCATACCTATGTATTCTTTTCAACAAAGGAAAGCAAGAAAATGAAGCAAATTTAAAAACAGAAATCAATTGGAAATTTGTTTGCATGCTTTAGCTGAATCATGAAATACATTTTTTGGATTTTATGTCCCTTTAAGTGGCATAACTACTGCACTTTTTCTGTGGCTAAAACTTTTCTCAATACAACTAACCATCCAATGGGAATTTTCAACCTCTTTACAAAATTTGTTCTATTTTTTTTATTGCCGATATAAGTTCTCTCTGTTCTGAACGTGTTATACTTATTGTATTGTGACCGCACTGTAACAGTAGTGTTATTAATATAGAACACATTAGTTAAAGTGCAGTATGAACTAAACACACACAGTTGACATGTGCATGTTTTTAATTGGCTAATGGCCCAACGTAATATTGGGGTAAGTAATCATTTAAACAAAAACTGCGCTTAGCTTGATTAAACAAAGCCAATCTTCTATCCAACATCTATTGATCTGGATATGTAACAACTCTAAATTAAACACATGTAGAAAATAGTGCTATAAAAAAGCAAGTTAGATCAAAGGACCAATATATATATTCAATCATTTGTATCACACACACATATATACAGTGTGTATATATATATATATATATATATATATATATATATATATATATATATATATATATATATATATATATATATATATATATATATATATATATATATATATATATATATATATATATATATATATATACACACACATATATATTATTTATATTTACAAAGTCCCATAACATAAACAGGTTCATTTCTATATTTTTTCATTTTTTTATGCAATTTTGTAATATATATATATATATATATATATATATATATATATATATATATATATATATATATATATATATATATATATATATATATATATATATATATATATATATATATATATATATATATATATATATATATATATATACACATATATATATATATACACACACACACACACACACACACACACACACCTTTATATATATATATACACACACACAAAATCACGTAACATAAAATTCCTAATGCAAATATTTCTCTATTACAGATTCTTACGGTATCTGCAAATACACATACAGTACCTCATGTTAAAGATTCTTTGTGTAGCAAAATAAAAGCTTTTATCTCCTTAAAACATGGCATATAGATAATAATAGCAGACCTGTAAATGAAAGTGTCAGAGAGATATAAGAATAGTAAGATTGTTAATGAAAGAATCGGAAGAGCTAACTTTAATGATGTTTTGATTGTAAAAAAAATAAGTATATTGTCTAGTAGGTAATGTTTTTTCTTTAGAGAAAAAAAACAAAAGAGAGCAGTTGCTGAGATAAAAATGTGTGCATATAAATTAAGACACATTAGCAGTGATTGGCAGCAGAGAATTGTGGGCATTGTAGTCCCAGATATTGAGGCCTACTTATCAAGCCGTCAACTTTCTTGCATTTGACGGCACCAATACGCTCGCCTGACCTCGGCAAACATCGCGGCCTGTATACACTCTCCATATTTAACAAAAAAGCTGTCAAAAAGCCGCGCACCAAGTACGTTGCAATGAGCAGCGGACTGTTGTTAACTAAACAGTCATCAATCTCGCTGCTATTTGGCTTTTTCCCAGCTTTATTTATACCCTGTCACTAAACACCGCCACTATACTGATTGCAACAGCCAATAGGATTTTTTCAACCTTAATTCCGATTGGCTGTTCCGATCTAAGGGACGCCATCTTGGATGACGTTATTTAAAGGAACCTTCATTGTTGAAGAAGATGTCGATTGAAGAGGATGCTCTGCGCCGGATGTCTTAAAGGTGGAGCCGCTACGCGCCGGATGGATGAAGATAGAAGAGGCCGTCTGGATGAAGACTTCTGCTGGGTTGGATGAAGACGTCGGCACGCTTGGATGAAGACTTCTGCCGGCTTCATTGAGGACTTCTGCCGCTTCATTGAGGATGGATGTCAGGTCTTCAGAAACTGTAAGTGGATCTTCGGGCGTTAGTGTTAGGTTTTTTTTAAGGGCTTATTGGGTGAGTTTTCATTTTAGATTAGGGTTTGGGCAAGGAAAAAGAGCTAAATGCCCTTTTAAGGGCAATGCCCATACAAATGCCCTTTTCAGGACAATGGGGAGCTTAGGTTTTTTAGATTAGGTTTTTATTTGGGTGGTTTGGTTGTGTGGGTGGTGGGTTTTACTGTTGGGGGGGTGTTTGTATTTTTTTTTACAGGTAAAAGATCTGATTTCTTTGGGGCAATGCCCCGCAAAAGGCCCTTTTAAGGGCCATTGGTAGTTTATTGTAGGCTAGGGTTTTTTTTTATTTTGGGGGGGCTTTTTTATTTTCATAGGGCTCTTAGATTAGGTGTAATTAGTTTAAATATTTGATCATTTATTTTTTATTTTGTGTAACTTAGTGTTTATTTTTTTGTAACTTAGTGTTTATTTTTTTGTAACTTAATGTTTGTTATTTTGTGTAACTTAGTGTTTGTTATTTTGTGTAACTTAGTTGTTAGTTTTTTGGTAACTTTGTAATTTTTAATAGTAGATTTAAATTATTTGAGTAGGGTTAGGTTTTTAACTATATAATATATTTAATTTAATTTGTAGTTTAATGTAATTTTAGTATAACAGTTAGGGTAGATTAATTAATAGTTTAATATAGTTTAATGTAATTTTAGTATAATAGGGTAGGTTAATTAATAGTTTAATATAGTTTAATTTAAATCTAAAGGTAAGTTTAAATTTATTATAAGATAGGGATGAGTTAATATTTCATGTAAAGTTAAGTGGTTGTTAGGTTTAGGGGTTAATAGGTTAATTTAGTTTATGGCGATGTGGTTGGGCTGGCGGTTTGGGGGTTAATAGGTTTAGTAAGTGGTAGTGATGTGGGAGGCCAGGGGTTTAGGAGTTAATAATTTTATTTAGTTGCGGTGGGCTCCGGGTTAATACTATTATGTAGGTGGCGGCGGTGTCAGGACGGGAGATTTGGGGTTAATAAGTATAATGTAGGTGGCGGCGGTGTAGGAGACGGCAGATTAGGGGTTAGTAAGTATAATGTAGGTGTCGGTAGGGTCGGGCGGCAGATTAGGGGTAAGAAGTATAATGTAGGGGGTGGCAGATTAGGGGTAATAAGTATAATTTAGGTGGCGGCGATGTCGGGTGGCAGATTAGGGGTTAATAAGTATAATGTAGGTTGCGGAGATGTCGGGGTGGCAGATTAGAGGTGTTTAGACTCGGGGTTTATGTTAGGGTGTTAGGTGTAAACGTAACTTTTATTCTCCCATAGGAATCAATGGGATATCTGGCAGCATCGAACATAAGCTTTCGCTGCTTTCAGACTCCCATTAATTCCTATGGCATCAGCGGCCTCCAGGGCGGCGGATTGAAAACCAGGTATGCTGGGCTGGAATAGTGGCGAGCGTACCTGTTAGATATTTGGTAACTAGCAAAAGTAGTCAGATAGTGCCGAATTTGCATTTGGAACATCTGTAATGACATAAGCATCGATCTGTGTCGGACCTGAGACGGCGGATCGTATGTTACGTCACAGATTTCAACTTTTTCCGGCCTGTAGGCTTTGATAAATAAGGGGAATCAGGCTCTCCACAATTACGCTGTGGAATTCCAGCGTATTTGCAGTTGACGGCTTGATAAAAAGGCCTTATTGTATGGAAGGCAAGGTAGCCTGGAAGACAGTGATTACATTACCTGCAGTGGTAGTCCTATCATCTGTAGTATATATACATATCAGTGGAAGTCAGACTACACACACACATATAGTACATACACTACACTAGCTCTGTGCAGAAAACACATACAAGCACTACAAGCATACATACACATTACAAACAGATTCAAACACTATGCAGACACTACAATTACACATATAAACAGCACACATACAAACACTACACGCACATTACAACCACACATACACTACAAACACACATACAAACACTATGCACACACTACAAACACACATACAAACATGACACACACATTACAAACACACATACTACACACAGTACAAACACACATACAAACACACATACACACACTACACACAGTACAAACACACATACAAACACTACACACACATTACAAACACACATACACACACTACACACAGTACAAACACACACATAAACACAACACACACTACAACCACAAATACAAACACCAAACACACCACTTACACATATACAAACACTACTTTACCTACATACACATATCACTTGTTAGGGTTAGGGGATTGGGTTAAATAATGGTAATATAACTAACGTTTGGTAATATTGAGATCAGCTATAATCATATTTATTTTATTAATCATAAAAGACATCCTCTTCCCTGCCTAGGTGTACTCAATATGTTTGGTCGGTAAGTTTTAGTATACATATATCATTACCAGTGTATATGAATTGAATTACCTAACAGTGAAATATAAATATATATATATATATATATATATATATATATATATATATATTATATATATATATATATATATATATATATATATATATATATGTGTCCCACTCTGTCCTTAAATGATTGGCTCCTTATTATTATTATTATACTTTATTTACAAATAGCCAATAAATTCTGCAACACTGTCCATGGGTAAAAATGGTAAAAGTACAACGATGATACAATATTTGTAAGAGAAGACATAATTTTTCAAACAAATACAGGAGGAATTGAGGGCCCTATTCCAGTGGGAACTTAAAGGGACAGTCTAGTATAAATTAAACTTTCATTATTCAGATAGGACTTTTAATTTTAATCAACTTTCGAATTTACTTTTCTCATCAAATTAGCTTTTTTCTCTTGGTATTCTTAGTTTAAACTAAACATAGGTAGGCTCATATGCTAATTTCTAAGCCTTTGAGGGCTGCCTCTTATCACATGCTTTTTAAATCTCTTTTCAACACAAAGACAGAAAGTACACGTGGGCCATATAGATAACACTGTGTTCAGGCACAGGGGGTTATTTAAGATTTAGCACAAAACAATGATAAATTTAAGACAATAGATAATAAACAGTCACAGTCATGCGATCAGGGGGCTGGAACAAGGTTCCTAGATACAAGGTAATCACAGAGGTAAAAAGTGTATTAATATAACTGTGTTGGTTATGCAAAACTGGGGAATGGGTGATAAAGGGATTATCTATCTTTTAAAACAATAACAATTCTATGGTAGACTGTCCCTTTAAATCCAGATGGGTAGGAGGGTGAAAAACAGGAGGTGGGGACTACACGGGTGAGAATGATGATAGTACAGAGTTAGATGCGGCAATTATTAGATAAGTGGAATTAATTTGTTACTGAGTTGAGTGGTAGGCTTCCTTGAACAAAAACGTCTTTAGGGAGAATTTAAAGGAGTACAGATTAGGGGAAAGTCTGGCAGTGCAAGAAAGTGCGTTCCAGTGGTAGGTGCTGCACGAAAGAAGCCCTGCAGTCTAGCATGGGAAGAGGTAAGGATAGAAGATGCAAAGAGCAGGTCATTGTTGGACCTTAGGGGCGGGCTGGAGTATATTTTTTGATTAGTAAAGACAGGTAGTGATGGGCGGCGTTGGTAAGAGCTTTTTTTGGTCAGGGTGAGAATTTTGAATTTAATTATGCTGTGAATGAGGAGTCAGAGAAGAAACTCACAGAGTGGTGCAGCAGATACAGATTGGTGAGAAAGGTGGATTAGCCTGGCAGAGGTGTTTAGGATGGATTGAAGGGGGAAGAGTCGAAAAGGATTATCTTCCTGGAGTCTATCTTAAGTAATCAATGACTCCAGACTAGTTATCAGCAGCCATCTTGAAATGTGCCCACAGGCCGAAATATTTAAATGAGATGACTCTAGAGTCATTCACTGACTGTTCATGATTATGAAGTAATCAGTAAGGTAATCTGCTAATCATTCTGAAGTCATCACCCAGATATTTTTACCTTAGCTGATGACTTTGCAAGTCTGATGCTTGATGATGTGCAGATTACTTCTATAGTAGTTTGATGATCATTAAATGACTCCAGGATGGTTTCTAAAGTACTCTTGTTTGTCTTGGGAGCCCTGGGCATGAATAGGCAGAAAGGGACAGAAGCAGGAGAGGAGGCTGAACCAGCACTTTCATACTAACTGGTGCAGCCTTTAAGACTGGGGCGTTTTTACAGCTTTATGCACCCCTGTAGAGCTGCTGATGCATTTTGCCTTGACAATGTTAATTTATGACTTTGAATTTCACTTATACTCTGTAGTTAGCATGTAATGATCCCAGGGGAAACAAAAAATCTCCCAATCAGACTTTCATGCCAGTTGTTTGTGATATTCTGGCAAAGAACAAAGAAGGAGTTGTCAGCACATGATTTATATGAAATGTGTCTCCTTGTTAGGAACTGATTATTGGCTTAAAGGGAATGATACACAGGTACATGAAACTCCCCACAGAGCGCATGCTGCTTTTATACACAGACAATATTACAGAAACAGACAAAGATGACTTATTACCAGTGAAAGCAAGATGCGCTTTATTTCATGAAAATGGGACAGGTTACAAATAACCTTATTGTGAACCTTTTTTTACTTCTTACTGTAGAAAAATGTGCATATTGCTTTCTTCAATGCTATTTATTCTCCATGGAGATGTATGTAACTATTTTTTTTTAATATAAAACACAAATATCAGACTGCACATTTGAGTAGTGCCATTTCACTCTTAATTATCAACAAAGTTTTTGGTTTCTTGGAAAATTAGATCTTTTTTAGTGTATAAAGGGTGATTGGAAACCCTTTCAGTGTAACTACAGTATATAAAAATTCCAGTTTGAGCTTTTGAATGTAATACAATATAGCTTGCATCCAACTTCCCCTGCAGTGAAGCATTCTGGTTAGTGACATATGAAGGAATATTGAAGTGTCTTACATTGTTTGCATTATATTTTTATAAATTATTTGTATGTCATTGCAATGTTGTATTTAATACTTAAAGGGACACTCAATCAAAATTAAACTTTCATTATTCAGATAGAGCATGCCATTTTAAACAACTTTCCCATTTACTTACATTAACAAAATGTGCACAGTCTTTTTATATTTAAACTTTTTGAGTCAACAGCTCCTACTGAGCATGTGCAAGAATAAGTGTGTATGCATTTGTGAATGGCTGATGGCTGTCACATGGTACGTGTATGCATTTGTGATTGGCTGATGGCTGTCACATGGTACAGGGGGAGTGGAAAAAGACATAACTTTTAAAATTGTCAGAAAAAAATCTACTACTCATTTGAAGTTCAGACTAAGTGCTATTGCATTGTCTTGTTATCTTGCATTTGTTGATTATGCAAATCTACTGTGTTGACTGGTCCTTTAAAGTGAAGGTAAAGTTTGAAGCTTTTAAATACATAAATCCATTACTTAATCTTAGCACAATCTAATCGCTAACAGAGTTTCTATTACTTAAAATTTTCAATGTACATACATTTATCTAAATGCTACGGTTTTGATGGCGACTCCTCCCTCCCTCTAGTTCCTGCTTTGTTGGTGTCATACTCTGCAAGGGAGCAGGTTCAGGAGTAAGGAGCTGTTGTGCAGAGGTGTCAGGTTTTGGGGTTAATGTTGTGTTTTGTCTGCGTGAGTCTTTCCTTTTAGGCATAATTAAACAGGTACAAGGTTTTAGGAAATAAAGGAGATGGTTTTATTTATAGGATAAAGCAATGCAGAGATATGCAATTAGATAAGACAAAGTCTATAAGTTGTTGTATTAGGCAGGAATACAGTTCTTTATAATAACATGCAGGATACTTGCATATGCTCTAGACTGGAACAGTGAAATTACATGCAGGAAAGCAGAGCTTTGTAATAACAAGCAGGATACTTGCATATGCTGTAGAACTGGAGCTGAGTAGAATCAGGCAGGAAAACAGTGCTTGTATAACAGACAGGATACTTGCATATGCTGAAGACTGGAATGTGTAATTACACTCAGGAAGGCAGAGCTTTGTAATAACAAGCAGGATACTTGCAGATGCTGTAGAACTGGAGCTGTGTAGAATCAGGCAGGAAAATAGTTCTTTGTAATAACAGGCAGGAATGCAAAGCTTTGTAATAACAAACAGGATATCTGCATATGCTATAGACTGGTACTCCAAGGAAACCTGCACAAACTGCAAACTGGTACTTTGTAGAAACAAACAGGATATTTGCATAGACTGCAATTGGAACTTTGTAGTATCAGGAAACAAGCAAGCAAAAGTACCTGAATGAGTCCTTAGGAAATAAAGTTTTAGGCAAGTTCAATTGCCAGGAATTCAGTCCAAAAATGAAACACAGTACCAAGGAATTATCCAGAAGAGAAGTCAGTAATTGAAACAGAAGTCAGGAACCAGGAAATCCAAGATAATTGTATTTCTCACAGGAAACAGGAGCAGAGAGTCTTTCAGAGTATCACTCTTAATGTGAAAGCCCCAAAATTGCAAACAAACCACCAAGATAAAGCAGGCTGCTGATTAATTGATTTCTTTCAGCTGGCAAGTAGGTGGAGCCAGAGAGCCAAAATTGCAGCAAACAGAGAAACACAATATTCCTTTCCTGTGATCAAGCCATCTGGTGGCACAGTGGTAACACAACAGGCTGGGAAATAACAGCTGCAGAAATAGAGACAGGTCCCAGGTTCAATTCCTGGTTGAACCCTGACAGTTGGTCTGTGACTTATAGAGTGGTCCCACCCGCTCTATATGTCTCTCAAAATTGTGTGCACAATGATCAGATCAGATGCTCTGATCAACTGCGCCTGTGCAAATCGGTGATTCAACTCTACTGCGCATGCGAGGCCATTATCCAAATGAGAAACGGGAGCGCGCAAGGAATTCAATATAAATAATAAAGAATAGCGGCCAGATTATCAATTGGATAATAGAAACACGTGATAGAGCCAAAAAACAAACAAAACAAAAACGGGTTGAATTTGTGGACCAACAGTAATTGATTTAAAACGCTAATAACTCGAATTACACTAAACGTTAGAACGTTTGATGAAAAGAAAGTCATACTGATTTTCAATAAAGAATGACATACTGGATCGGCATCAAGGTAAGTTTACCTTCACTTTAAGCTATAATGTTCAGCTACTGTATGCCCTTCATATTAGCGTACACCATTATAATAGATCCCAAATATCACATTGTAGATATTTAGTATCAATTATAATTTGAAACACAAGCGGCTAGATTACGAGTTGTGAGTTAGGGTAAAAAAGCAGCGTTAACAGGTCCTAACGCTGCTTTTTTACGCCCGCTGGTATTACGAGTCTTGAAGGTTTAGGGTCACCGCACACTTCTTTGGCCTTACCACAAAACAACACATAATCTTCGTTAAGTCTTTTTTCTATGGGACTTCCATAGCGCCGGTATTACGAGTCTGTCCTGGGAGGCCAAAAAGTGAGCGGTACACCCTACCCCGTCAAGAGTCCTAACGCATTTAAAAGTCAGTAGTTAAGAGTTTTATGGTACAATGCCGTAACATAAAACTCATAACTAAAGTGCTAAAAAGTACACTAACACCCATAAACTACCTATTAACCCCTAAACCAAGGCCCTCCCGCATCGCAAACACTATAACAAAATTATTAACCCCTAATCTGCCGCTCCGGACATCGACGCAACTATAATAAACATATTAACCCCTTAACCGCCGCACTCCCGCTTGGCAAATATTAGTTAAATATTATTAACCCCTAATCTGCCATCCCTAACATCACCGCCACCTATCTACATTTATTAACCCCTAATCTGCCGCCCCCAATGTCGCCGCCACTATACTAAATGTATTAACCCCTAAACCTAAGTCTAACCCTAACCCTAACACTCCCTAACTTAAATAGCATTTCAATAAATCTAAATAAAAATTAATATTATTACCTAAATAATTCCTATTTAAAACTAAATACTTACCTATAAAATAAACCCTAAGCTAGCTACAATATAACTAATAGTTACATTGTAGCTAGCTTAGGGTTTATATTTATTTTACAGGCAAGTATGTATTTATTTTAACTAGGTAGAATAGTTATTAAATAGTTATTAACTATTTAATAACTACCTAGCTAAAATAAATACAAAAGTACCTGTAAAATAAAACCTAACCTAAGTTACAACACCTAACACTACACTATAATTAAATAAATTAAAGGGACACTGTACCCAAAAATTTTCTTTCGTGATTCAGATTGAGCATGACATTTTAAGCAACTTTCTAATTTACTCCTATTATCAAATTTTCTTCATTCATGAAACCAAAAAAAAGCTTAGATGCCATCTTTTTCAAATAATGATAGCAAGAGAACGAAGAAAATTTGATAATAGGAGTAAATTAGAAAGTTGCTTAAAATTGCATGCTCTTTCTGAATTACAAAAGAAAAATTTTGGGTTCAGTGTCCCTTTAACTAAATTAAATACAATTAACTAAATTAAATTAGCTAAAGTACAAACAAACACTAAATTACAGAAAATAATGAACAAATTACAAGATATTTAAACTAATTACACCTAATCTAATAGCCCTATCAAAATAAAAAAGCCCCCCCAAAATAAAAAAACCCTAGCCTAAACTAAACTATCAATAGCCCTTAAAAAGGAACCGTCATTGCCTTTTAACGCCGGGTTTGTAAAAACCCGTAATACCAGCGCTGTAGGTAAGTGAGCGGTGAGAGAAAACTGCTCGTTAGCTCCGCACAGCTCATAACGAAAAACTCGTAATCTAGCCTAGAGTGTTTATTATGGTAATCATTTTCCTGGCAGTAGGACCATTAGTCATTTTTATTACCATGATTTAAATTTAAAGGGATAGTAAACCACAAAATTTTCTTTTATGATTCAGATAGAACATACAATTTTAAACAACTTTCCAATTTAATTCTATTATCAAATTTTCTTCATTCTCCTGTTATCCATTGCTGAAGGGACAGCATTGCACTACTGACAGGAAGCTGGAAATATCTATTTAGCCAATCACAAGAGACAAATGTGTGCAGGCACCAATTAGCAGCAGCTCCCACTAGTGTATGATATGTGCGTATTCATTTTTTAAAAAGGGATACTAAGAGAACAAAGCACATTTAAAAATAGAAGATAATTTAAAAGTGTCTTAAAATGACATGCTCTATCTGATTCATACAAGTTTAATTGTGACTTTCCTATCCCTTTAATAGTCTTAGAACTCTTACAAGCTTTGCATTTGCAGAGTTGTGTGTGAATGTTGTGTAAGAATTTAACTGAGGTACTTGAGGCAGGATCACATATGAAGTGAACACAGTAAAGCAAAGTCAGGAACAGGTCAGAGATCATCAAAACACAGATATATTCCAGGGATAAGACAACATAAAATTCTAAGGTTTAGTAACAAGTCCAGACCAGAGAGCACAGTACAAAGGGTAAGACAAACCCGAATCTGGAATGGTCCAATATCATCAACAGGTACAGGTATGTATATGTCTAGTAACAAGTCCAGACCAGAGAGCACAGTACAAAGGGTAAGACAAACCCGAATCTGGAATGGTCCAATATCAGCAACAGGTACAGGTACAGATACGTATATGTCTAGTATGTATATGTCTAGTATGTATATGTCTAGTATGTATATGTCTAGTACGTATATGTCTAGTACGTATATGTCTAGTACGTATATGTCTAGTACGTATATGTCTAGTATGTATATGTCTAGTATGTTTATGTCTAGTATGTATATGTCTAGTATGTATATGTCTAGTATGTATATGTCTAGTACGTATATGTCTAGTACGTATATGTCTAGTACGTATATGTCTAGTATGTATATGTCTAGTATGTATATGTCTAGTATGTATATGTCTAGTATGTATATGTCTAGTATGTATATGTCTAGTATGTATATGTCTAGTAACAAAAAAACAGATTCAGGCATAGCCTAGGTCAGTTTCAAGTTCAATATGAAAAGAACAACTAACCTTACAGAAAACAAACAATACATGGGAGACATAGAGACAAGGTTATGTTTTATAAATTGAAAACGGTTTCCATAAACTAAACAAAGTAATGGACACATTTTGGGGCTGATTTATCAAGCCCCGTATGGGCCCCAATGCCTCTGTTTCCGCACGAGCCTTTAGGCTCGCCGGAAACAGCAGTTGAGAAGCAGCGGTCTTAAGACCGCTGCTCCTTAACTCGTCCGCTACCTCTGAGGAGGTGGACAGCAACTAGCCTGATCGCATACGATTGGGTTGATTGACACCCTCTGCAAGCGGCCGATTGGCCGCGAATCTACAGGGGACTGCATTGCACATGCAGTTCACCAGAACTGCTTGTGCAATAATAAATGCCGACAGCGTATGCTGTCTGCATTTATCGATGCGCGGGGGACATTGATAATTCAGCCCCCAAGTCTTCAGTCACATGAATCATAAAGCCATTTATTACATTAGCTGGTGATAACTTTTAACAGGAAAATGTTTGAAAGCATGTAAACTGCAAAAGCCCATTTCCCTGTCTGCTGTATCACATGACAATCTTACCCAATCACAGACTCCTACACTTATATGAGTGGTAAGTTGGCTCTACTGCAAAGTGAAGAAAAAGAATCAAGCAAATTTAATAATGAAAGAAAATGTTAACTTTTTTTTATTATTTATTTTTAATTGAATTCTCTAGCTGAATCAATAAATTTATATTTGTACTCTCAGGCCTTATATTAAAACAGGGATTTGGTTTTAACTTATATAGTTTAGGGGGTATTTTTCTAATGAAATAGGCTAATGAAGTTTTGGGAATCAGACATCGTAGTCTGGCTAGAACGTTTAAAAATAGCCATTAGTATTTTTTTATAAGAGAAAGAACCATTGTGAAATGCATCAATAAATATATTAATAGTAAAATGTAATTATATTACAGCCATGTCCACTTACACAGTACGTTCTCAAATGTATATATACATATATACATATATACATATATACAATATATATATATATATATATACACACACACACACACATGTGCTTCTGTATCATGTGATAGAGTACAATGTCGTAACCGTGGTTCTATTTCCAGTATTTATCCGTAACAACTCTTAAAGATGGATTGCTCTTTCAACGGCAAGAACAAACCAAGTCTCCTGAACACATACAGAACACCATAAGCTTCATAAATTTCTCCACTGGCATTTTATGCACAATTAACAGAGAACAGTGACTGATAACACAGCTGAACAGTAATGACATGTGAAGCATTATATTTTGCCTGCGTCAGCTCTCTGCGTGACGAAGCCGCAATCAGTTGGAAGCTGGCTTGGTCATTTTTAGTTACGGAATCCTAGTGAGAGCTTAAAAATCTAATTAACGGAGACTGCAAGTGTTGGCTGCCTCTTGCCTTTATTTCTCTGCACAAAAAAGTCCTTGTGTAGTGTTAGAAGAGAAGTTGTGCTGTGACTGCATTTGGAATACTAAACACATCACTTTTTTTTCAAACCCCTAAACTTGCCTGCTGGACATGAAGAAAAACCGTAAATCCCAGTTCCCCCTACCTCCCACTGGCCTTCAAAGCCCATTTAGCATTCTGGTCCCGACCGAAAGCCTAACTGTACGCAGCAGTTCTTTAACCCTCAGGGATCTGCAGATGACTTATAGGATAAGAGACTAATGGGTTATGGGACTCATAAACGAATGTTTGTGCCCTGGAAGCATCTGAAAGAAAAAATATATTTATTTGTAAACATCCCTACGTGCACAGTTACCGCTTTTTTTCATTCCCATGACACATTTGTTATATAGTGCATGAATGTGTAGATGTGGGAACGCACAGAGATGTTAAGCCATGGAAGGGGTGAATTCAGGGATTGTAACTGTATAGACTGTGCATAAATATTACCAGCTTACATAAGAAGCCCTGTAAATATTATCTAAAATGTTTTAAAAATGCTAAGATCCGGAGTAAACCTGCTAAAAAGAATATTCAGAATGATTTGTGAAGGAGACCTTTTTTTTTCTTTTTCATTTTTACTGCTTACAGATCACCTGTTCAGATTATATGTGCCTTGTAAAATATACCTGCTGTTTTATTAGATACATGTCTATTAACCCCTTAACGACTGCAACATACCCTGGTCATTTAGGGTTTTTCAGGTCATAGTAGCATAAGTCCCACTATTATGACCTCCTTTCCTGCTGCAGACTTCGCGGAATAGTGCGGTCTTTCCAATGGCAGTGAAACAGCGCTATCAAAAAAACAATTCCCATTCAAAGACCATCGACGTACAGGGTACTTTGCTGGTCATTAAGGGGTTAAATAGTAAGACAATACTAGGTATATAGATATATTAGCAGCATATTCATTACAACATAACCATAAATGATGTAAAAAAATATAGTGTGTGTGTATATATATATATATATATATATATATATATATATATATATATATATATATAGAATAGAATATATAATATAGTTTGGTCTGATGAAGGGGTAATTGATCCCCGAAACGTCACATACTTTTGTGCTGAATAAAGCACCTTTTTCACAATCGAGTGCAAGCCTTTTCTTTTATATATATATATATATATATATATATATATAGTTACACACACACATATATATATATATACACACATACATACATACAGTATATACATACATATACAGGGAGTGCAGAATTATTAGGCAAGTTGTATTTTTGAGGATTAATTTTATTATTGAACAACAACCATGTTCTCAATGAACCCAAAAAAACTCATTAATATCAAAGCTGAATAGTTTTGGAAGTAGTTTTTAGTTTGTTTTTAGTTATAGCTATTTTAGGGGGATATCTGTGTGTGCAGGTGACTATTACTGTGCATAATTATTAGGCAACTTAACAAAAAACAAATATATACCCATTTCAATTATTTATTTTTACCAGTGAAACCAATATAACATCTCAACATTCACAAATATACATTTCTGACATTCAAAAACAAAACAAAAACAAATCAGTGACCAATATAGCCACCTTTCTTTGCAAGGACCCTCAAAAGCCTGCCATCCATGGATTCTGTCAGTGTTTTGATCTGTTCACCATCAACATTGCGTGCAGCAGCAACCACAGCCTCCCAGACACTGTTCAGAGAGGTGTACTGTTTTCCCTCCTTGTAAATCTCACATTTGATGATGGACCACAGGTTCTCAATGGGGTTCAGATCAGGTGAACAAGTAGGCCATGTCATTAGATTTTCTTCTTTTATACCCTTTCTTGCCAGCCACGCTGTGGAGTACTTGGACGCGTGTGATGGAGCATTGTCCTGCATGAAAATCATGTTTTTCTTGCAGACTTCTTCCTGTACCACTGCTTGAAGAAGGTGTCTTCCAGAAACTGGCAATAGGACTGGGAGTTGAGCTTGACTCCATCCTCAACCCGAAAAGGCCCCACAAGCTCATCTTTGATGATACCAGCCCAAACCAGTACTCCACCTCCACCTTGCTGGCGTCTGAGTCGGACTGGAGCTCTCTGCCCTTTACCAATCCAGCCACGGGCCCATCCATCTGGCCCATCAAGACTCACTCTCATTTCATCAGTCCATAAAACCTTAGAAAAATCAGTCTTGAGATATTTCTTGGCCCAGTCTTGACGTTTCAGCTTGTGTGTCTTGTTCAGTGGTGGTTGTCTTTCAGCCTTTCTTACCTTGGCCATGTCTCTGAGTATTGCACACCTTGTGCTTTTGGGCACTCCAGTGATGTTGCAGCTCTGAAATATGGCCAAACTGGTGGCAAGTGGCATCTTGGCAGCTACACGCTTGACTTTTCTCAGTTCATGGGCAGTTATTTTGCGCCTTGGTTTTTCCACACACTTCTTGCCACCCTGTTGACTATTTTGAATGAAACGCTTGATTGTTCGATGATCACGCTTCAGAAGCTTTGCAATTTTAAGAGTGCTGCATCCCTCTGCAAGATATCTCACTATTTTTGACTTTTCTGAGCCTGTCAAGTCCTTCTTTTGACCCATTTTGCCAAAGGAAAGGAAGTTGCCTAATAATTATGCACACCTGATATAGGGTGTTGATGTCATTAGACCACACCCCTTCTCATTTCAGAGATGCACATCACCTAATATGCTTAATTGGTAGTAGGCTTTCGAGCCTATACAGCTTGGAGTAAGACAACATGCATAAAGAGGATGATGTGGTCAAAATACTCATTTGCCTAATAATTCTGCACTCCCTGTATTAATGATTGCTACCATTATTTGTTATTGAATCCCCTCCATTCTCTATTATACTATATACACACACATCACCTTGTAAATTAAGGTAATCTGGCACCACTAATGTTTGGCAGTAATAGATTAATGAATGTTGATGAATTGAAGAACTGCCACTGCCTATCTATTTGTCTACCTGTCTATCTTCTATTAATGATCTGCATTTCAAGACATCCCAATTCTCACGATTTTCTAAGACATTCCAATCCATTTAAAAAGCAGCTTTTTCAGACAAAAAGACACTTCTCATGCCCTATAAAACATAAACGTAAATTTAAAGGGAAATTAAACCCACAAATTAGGAGCCTGGTCCATTTTTGGTTCAGTACCTGGGTAGGTTACATTTAGCCACCAATCAGCAAGCGCTACCCAGGTGCTGAACCAAAAATGTGCCAGCTCCTAAGCATTACATTCCTGTTTTTGAAATAAAGATACCAGACGAACAAAGAAAAATTGATAATAGCAGGAAATTAGAAAGTTGTTTAAAATTGCATGTTCTATACGAATCATGAAAGAAAAACAAATTGGGTTTAGTGTCCCTTTAAACATATAAAAAGCTGTAACAAACGGACATTTTATAAGATTTTCAATGAAGGATATGCAGAGTATTTAACAAAGACACAAGGCCAAACACATCCAAACTCTTCATTGCAATCATAAACGGACATTTTGATGCCAGTATTTAAAGTCATATAAAACACTAAATAAATGCTAGACAGAATAAAGTATTGAGAAATAAAAGATTAGCCTGAGGATAATATGCAGAAATGAGTTCAGTTGTTTAAATATTGTAGAAAATAAAATATGTCTTTACTGATTCGGATAGAGCATATATTGTTATATATAAAAAAAAGTGTCCAATTTATTTCTATTATCAAATTTACTTAATTTTCTTGGTAATATTTGATAAAAGAGGATATCTAGGTAGGTAGTGTGCACGGCACGTGTCTGGAGAACGGTCTGGCAGCAGTTTTGTAAGAATGTTTTTGAGCACTAGATGGAAACAGTGTTTTCACAATGTATAAGATTTTTAAAAGCATTCTTGCAAAACCAGATATGTGCATGATTCTGAGCCTTCATATCTGGTTTTCAACAAAGGATACGAAAAGAATAAATAGTGTGTTTGATAAAAGAAATAAATTATATTGAATAAATGTTAATCCTGAAAGAAAAATATGGTGTTTCACGTCCCTGTAAGGTACTGGAAACTACCATGTTGTAACTTGAGGATAATTATGGGCAGATGTAAATGAGCTATAATGAGATGAATGAAACAGTTGCTGTGTAAAATTTTGCAAGGTTAGGCTTAGGGAGTCTGGAGTCTGTTCTTCCAAATCTTTCTGTAATTGGAAAGCTCAGAGTTAATTTACATAAAAGGGGACAAAATAAATAATCATGTTATATTGGAAGTTTTTTTATATGTGTGCTATTAAGTGTTTTATACTACAAAGCATTTAATTATCCCTTTGTCGCATGCAAGGTTGATATTCGCTCATTTGTTTTTATTTATTTTATTAAAAAGCAAACAATTGTGCTAAGGAACTTATGAATAGAGCATATACCAAAAATATTTATGTAGAAAACTCCTGAAACAAGACAAGATAAGTTGTGCAACGCAGGCCAAAATAGTTTTTCAACAGGTGGTGGAAAGTGTTTTCCAATGGACTTGAATAAAATTGTCAGCGTCTCTATGTAAAGTATTGATAAAGTTAAAAAAAATGTGAAACCACTAGAAAAGACACACAAACTAAATGTTCATCATTTAGATTGACCTTAAATATAAAAATCCCCCACAAAAAGCCATGTAACTCAGTTTGCATGATTAATAATCTATAATTACCCCACACAGGCAAAATGCATACTCTTGGTCATCTTCTGTGACCAAATTTTAATGTTTTTCAATAAAGTTAATGTTTTATTGAAACCTTGATTGCATGATTCTTCTATCAGACTGGGGTAGACCACAACATATATTTCTAACTGAATTAAAGAGGATGAATGTTACTGCGGGTTCTAACATTCCAGATATTGAATTAAAAGCTGACTTTTTGAGTTTCTGGAACCATCAAAGATGTTAATTAGTTATGTACAAAAACATCTGATTTGCCATTGCACTTTTGTCTCCCGACCAGGGGAACCATTGCAATTTGTTTACTGCTTATGCAAAACTTTTATTCTATTTCATCACATAGGGGTATATTTATTAAGCAGCGAATGCTGCAAGCTACTCCCGTAGTTTACAGCTTGCATAAACAGAAGTTAAGAGGCAGCGGTCATAAGACCGCTCTGAGGTGCTGGACAGCAATCATCCTGATGAGATACGATCGGGATGATTGATACCCCCTGCTAGTAGCCGATTGGCTGCAAATGTGCAGGGGACGGTATTGCACAAGCATTTCACTAGAAATACTTGTGCAATGTTAAATGCTGACAGTGTATGCTGTCGGCATTTAGCGATGTCAGGCGGACATGATTCGCTACATCGAATCATGTCCACCTGCCAGTTGTTAAATCGGCCCCATAGTCTTTTGGTTGATCTACAATGTTTATTTAGATAACTCACAAAATGTTAGAAGAAGAGAAAACTGGCGGAGTTGTTCTGTGGGCTAAATTAGAATTATTGTTCATTCTGAGCTCTGGTCTTCAAGTAACAGGTCAGATTTTCATGATATCTGTACAGGTGAAATAATCAGCTGATCATTAACCATGGTGACTAACCTGCTCTCACCAATAAGCTGATTCTTTTAACTGTGTTCTAAGTAGGTTCTCATGAAAATCTGGCCTATTAGGGATACTTGAGGAAGGGAGTTGAGAGAAACTGTTCTATGTACTAAAATGTATCAGATTAGAGAATGGATGGAGTCCATACGAGACATCTCTGGTGGTGACATAACCACTCAGTTCTTCATACTACTCATTGAGCCTGTAGACAAAAAAGGCTGTATGGTTTGGTTGGAAAGGTTTTGGAAAATTTTGGCATATGAGTATGAAAGTGGTTAAACATCTTTCAACATCAGTAACAGTTAAATCTAGTTTATGAGTCACTTGGAACATGCATTAGCTTTGTTTAGAAATAATTATGAAGCTGCTTGCTTATAATTGGTGTCCGTTGCTGGCGCTCCCATAGACATTAGAGAGAAAGCTTTGTAGAATTTCCTCAGTGGTATTAATTAATTTGAGATCATAGGCCCCAGTAGCCCTTTGAAACTCTACATGTGTGTACGGCTTAACTCTAAGAGGCTGGAGATTGCGCTTTCAAAAGAGTTTACTAATTAATAAAGATTTTCCTGTAATTGGACAAAGAGGTTTTAGTTCACAATTCTGAATTAATGTTTATCTTTCCTATAAATCCATATTTAGAAAAATAAGTATGATCCAGACACTCAAACAACAGGCAAATATATACAATACAGCATATCACCTAGTGACATCCAACCGAGTCAAATAGGGACAGGTTGTGATAATAAAATAATTACTATTTTAAGTTTATTTTCTTCATTTAGCTTAAAGGGACATGAAACCCAACATGTTTCTTTTTTGATTCAGATTACATTTTAGTAAGGTTTTTAGTAGGGTTGCCATATTGCCGCTTTAAGGTAGGACACGTATGAGAAATACATATGTCCAGATTCTTATAATGGAACATTATTCAAACATTTTTTTAAACAGACCCTGACATAAGATTTCCCATATGTGTCCTCACTTAAAGCAGCAATATGACAACCCTAATTTTTAAACAACTTTCATATTTACTTCTATTATCATATATGCTTCATTCTCTTGGTATATTTTGTTAAAGGAGCAGCAGTGTTCTACTGGGATCTGCTGCACATATGCCACAAAGGTGTGTGGACAACTTCTCAAGTTCAGAAGCTTGTCCACACACTGTTTAGTACATGGAGGCCTATATCATTTATTAAAAACTTAAAGGGACATTAAGGACCCATTACTCCTGGGATCGAATACCCAAGTTGTGGAGTCTACAAGTAATCTGAGCGTTTACAAATACATAAGGTTATTAGTTGTTTTTTTTATAATTCATTTACATTTTATTTGTTTAAGTTTCTTTATTTTTTTCATGCAGAAAAATACAGTACATAAATATTTAATGCTCAGAAACAGCTGCCTGAAGGACTTTTCTACCAAAAGATGTTTCAGAAGAAGCAAAAACATAAAGATGGTAGAATTTAGAAAAAGTATATAAAGAAGAACATGTAACTGTCTTACAAATGTAATCAGCCAAAGCCTAATTCTTAAAGGCCCAAGAAGTAGTAACTGATATGGTAGAGTAGGCAGTAATCCATTTAGGAGACTAACCCACAGCAAAGTAAGCCTTATGAATCAAAAGCTTCAGCCAAGTGGCCAAAGAATTGTCAGTAATCTTCTGACCCTTCCTAGAACCAGAAAAAATGAACAAGCTAGAAGAATGCCTACAATTCTTAGCAGCCTGTAAATAGAACTTCAAAGATCTGCCCACATCCAAATGATGGAAGAACCTCTCCTTAGAATTATTTGGATTAGGACAAAAAGAAGGAACAACAATCTCATGATTGAAGTTATCAGAAGAAACCACCATAGGCAAAACGTGAAGCTTAATTCTAAAAACTGCCTTATCTGGAAGAAAAACATGATAATGAGGCTCACAACAAAGAGACAATTTTAAAACTCTTCTAGTATAATAAATAGCCAAAACAAACAAGACCTTCCAGGACAAAAGTTGATTATTTCAATCATTTATAGGTTCAAAAGGCGGAACCTGCAAACCCCTTAAAATCAAATTAAGGCTCCCAGGAGGGGAAATTGGTTTAATCACAGGCTTAATCCTGGCTAAGGCCTGAGTACAATTCTGAATATGTAAAAATCAATCAATTTTCTTGTGAAACAAGACAAGTACTAGCAGATAAACCTTTATCCAAACCGTACACCATAAAATAAAAGCCTTCCATACCTTGTGATTATTTTTTTCCTAGTCACAGGTTTACGAGCCTGACCCAAAATATCAATGACAGATTCGGAAAAACCTATCCTTTAAAACTATGCGTTTAATCTCCAAGCCATAAAGTTTAGAGATGTTCGATTCTATTGAAAAAGGGACCCTGAGACAGATGATCTAGATGCAGAAGAACATCTGTACCAGATCTGCAAACCAAGTCCTGTAAGGCCAGGTTGGAGCAATCAGAATTACTGATGAGAACTCCTGATTTATCCTGGCTATTACCTTTGGTAACAGAACAAGAGAGGGAAAATGTAAGCAAGAGGAAACAACCAAGAAGCTAATAAAGCATCCACAAACTTCTCCTGAGGATACCTGGACCTCACAAAGTATCTGGGGAGCTTCTTGAGATGATACTTACATGACTTGCAAAGCTGAGCATGGGGGATAATATCAACCAGCTTGCAAAAAATACACTTATCCGAAAGGAACCTATACTACTGGACTTACCATAAGCTGCGGAAACTACTTCCAGCCAATCCAGTGCTGTATGCGTGACAGCAGAGGATCTAAATATATACGCAGGGCTCAAAATTTCCACTTGCCCGCTAGCCATTGGTGAGTGGAAATTTCCACTTACCAATGACTAGTGGTGCGAGTGGAAATTTTGAGTACTGCATATATATTTAGTTGAATCAACATTCACTCACTGTGGGGTGTAAGTAGTAAAGTTAGCACGTTGTATTTGCAAAATGTACACTCCTACTGCAGCATTGATACACATTTTGGGCTATGTGCTAAAAATATCATCGGAATAGATATTATATATCCATGAAAGGTTATTCCTCTAGAGATGTTGGGACCTAATTAGTGCTTAGACTGTTACTTCTGAGATTGTAAACAGGGGCAGAGAGACAGATTAGAGAGGAAAAGTGAAAGTGGAGAAGAAAGAGGTAAGAGAGAGTGGTGAAAAAATATATATAGAAGATATATGAAAGAGGAGAAAGAGTGTAAAGAGAATATACTGTTTGAGAGAGAAGGGAAGGGGTAAAAAGAGAGATTGAAGAGGGAGTGGAGAAACAGTTAAGAAAGAAGGGAGAGATGATAATTATTTTAAAAATAATAATATTTAAAAAAAAAAAAAAAAAAACTCCAGGTCTGCTACGACCTTCCATGACTGTCAGCACTCTGCATTCCTTCAGATCAATAACTTCCTTTTTCTATCCAGCAGCTGTTCTCTTCCTCAAAACCTCTAGTTGATGTTGCTAACTGCTATGCTTTCATTTTTGTTAATTTATTACTGTATGTAGCATTATTTAATTTGGTGTGATAGAAAAAAAAGCAATATTAAAAATGACTGCACAATAAGGTGTTTCACAACGGCTAAACATATGCAGATAGTTTTGGAGTAGTGGGTGTAGTAGTTTGGGCGTGGATGGTTAGTGAGTGGAATCAGTAGTGACAAATGACATTTTGCCCGGACTAGTAGCTTAGGACTTAAAATTGTGAACCCTGATATAGAGTATAATGTAGAACCAACAGGAGGAGGCTAGGGGCTGGTCCCTGTGACACCTGTGGCAGGCCTGTGACTAACTCCCATAGGGTGTTTTTATGCCACTATCTATACTCCAAAGACATCCCTCTGCCCAAACAGTGGCTCTCTGAGAGGAAAAGTGGGCCCCAAAATCATTCTGAGAACCCTTCTCACAAACACCTGGAGCAAAATTAGAAAGTTGCTTAAAATGACATGCTCTATCTGAATCATGAACAAAAAAATTTGGGTTTAGTGTCCCTTTAAAGGGAGGCAGCTCACCACACGAAGTCCATTGTAAGAATTTGATTGTAGAGGGTTATTTCAAAAAAATATTTTCTTTTATATAAATAACCTACACATTTGCATTGTGTACCCATAATGCACCCGCTTAAATAGATTAAACAATTAAAAGGACAGTCTGCACCAGAATTTTTATTGTTTAAAAAGATAGATGATCCCTTTATTACCCATTCCCCAGTTTTAAAAACCAACACAGTTATATTAATTTATGTTTTACCTTGGCGATTACTTGTATCTAAGCCTCTGCAGACTGCCCCTTATCTCAATACTTTTGACAGACATGCAGTTTAGCCAATCAGTGCAGACTCCTAAATAACTCCACGAGAGTGAGCACAATGTTATCTATATGACACACATGAACTAGTACTGTCTAACTGTGAAAAACTTTCAAAATGCTCTGAGCTAAGGGACGGTTTAGAAATCAGTTTGAGCCTAGCTAGGTTTAGCTTTTCACAAAATACCACTAAGGGAACAAAGCAAATTTAATGATAAAAGTCAATTGGAAAGTTGTTTAAAATTGCATGCCCTATCTGAATCATGGAAGTTTAATTTTGACTTTACTGTTCCTTTAAGTTATTTGTTTTCCTTTTTAAAGCAAATATAATTAGATTTCATAATTTCTAAATAGATTTGTTATTTGGACTATATCACAACAAAATATACCATAATTCAAATTTAATTTATTACCCACATAATTCATCTTGATATTTTTGAAAACTTGTACAAAGGATATTGAAAGTGAAAAAACACTCCGTTAGCACAAAGCCATGACATGCTTATGGTTGAAAATCACGTTCTGAATTATGAAAATATTGTAAATTAAAAGTACACCTATACAAATATTAAATTATTCAAATAGAGCATGTAATTTTAAACAACTTAGCAATTTACAACTTTGCTTTGTTCTCTTGTATTCTTAGTTGAAAGCTAAACCTGGGTAGGTTTATATGCTAATTTCTTAGACCTTGAAGGCCGTCTCTAATCTGAATGCATTTTGACAGTTTTTCAACACTAGAGGGTGTTAGTTCCTGTGTTTCATATAGATAACGCACGTGAAGTTAACTATGAGTGAGCACTGATTGGCTAAAATTCAAGTCTGTCAAAATAACTGAAATGAGAGGCTTAGACAAGGTAATTACGGAGGTAAAAAGTGTATTATTATTATAACTGTGCTGGTTATGCAAAACTGGGGAATGGGTAATAAAGGGATTATCTATCTTTTTAAACAACAAAAATTCTGGTGTTTACTGTCCCTTTAAATACATACAAATATAGTATGAAGGTGATTGCACAGTGGTTTTCCGAATCGTTATTTGTGTGCCATCATTATTTGTGTATTCTTGTGTTTCTATTGGTGTGCTATTATCATTGTTCTTCCTTCTCATGGTATCTTTATTTGAAAAGTAGGAATGTAAGCTTAAAGGGACACTGTAACCAAAATTTTTCTTTCGTGATTCAGATTGAGCATGAAATTTTAAGCAACTTTCAAATTTACTCCTATTTTCAATTTTCAATCATTCTCTTGCTATCATTATTTGAAAAAGAAGGCATCTAAGCTTTTTTTTTGTTTCAGTACTCTGGACAGCACTTTTTTATTGGTGGATGAATTTATCCACCAATCAGCAAGGACAACCCAGGTTGTTCACCAAAAATGGGCCGGCATCTAAACTTACATTCTTGCATTTCAAATAAAGATACCAAAAGAACGAAGAAAATTTGATAATAGGAGTAAATTAGAAAGTTGCTTAAAATTTCATGCTCAATCTGAATCACGAAAGAAAAATTTTGGTTACAGTGTCCCTTTAAGTGCCATCCCATTTTTGTAGCCACCAATCAGCAAGGGCTAGCCAGGCTGCTGAACCAAAAATGGGCCTTCTCCTTAGCTCACATTCTGACTTTTTCAAATAAAGATACCAAGGAAACAAAGAAATATTGATAATAGGAGTAAATTAGAAAGTTTCTTAAAATTGCAGGCTCTATCTGAATCATGAAAGAAAAAAATGGGTTTACTATCCCTTTAACGTTTCCAGCACTGATGTAAATTATATGAGTGCTAGTTTCTATCTGTGAAAGTATAGGGAGCAGTATTTTACTTTCACTCGTGCTAAATTTTTTAACGCCTGACTACAGTTCTAAAGATAAAAATATATCAATTGCATTTGCACTACTCTCAATAACAATTGTGCTCCAGTAGTAATCTAGGCCTATATCACTAACATTAAGGATATACACCTAGTAATTAAGTAATTATTGGCAGTGTTTAATACAGTATAAATAAGTTAAACATTCATACATGTCATTACTATGCTGGCTTTTTATTCTGTGGTCATACTAAAGAGCCTTATTATATCTTACTCAGTGTATAATTTTATCTTTATTTGTCTGGTGCCATCCAATAGTAACAAGAAAATCAATAGATTAGAGATGATAAATGCTTCAAGTAGGACAGTAAAATATGGGAAAATGTGTTGTACCTAAACAAATGACAAATTCATGTACACTCTGTTTATAGTTGTCTACCTTAGCAAATACACTCCAATAAAGAGTATTTTAATCACATTGTTCTCTACATAGGACTATATTTTTCAGTATTAGTTTCTTTTAACTCTATGGGGCTGAGTTACTAAATTGCGGACGGACATGATACGATGTAGCGTGTCATGTCCGCCGCACATCGATAAATGCCGACAGCATAAGCTGTTGGCATTTATCATTGCACAAGCAGTTCACCAAGAGTTCTGGTGAACTGCATGTGCAATGCCGCTTATGAATACGATCTGATTACCGAAACCCGTCAGACTTTTCCCTAGGTCTATATGTGCTTATTTTCACTGAGGTTTTTAATGGATGAATTGAACACATGCATATTTTTTTATATAAGCTAACTTTGGACACTTTTTCTTCAAAAGATAACGCACCCTGCTCTCATGATTGTGTTCCACTTTAAAGGGACACTAAATTCAAAATTAAACATACAGTTTTAAGAGACTTTCCAATTTACTTCTTTTATCAAAATTTGCACATTCTTTTTATACGCACACTTTCTGGGGCACAAGTTCCTACTGAGCATGTGTACAAGTTCACAGGGTATACGTATACTAGTCTGTGATTGGCTGATGGCTGTCACATGATACAAATGGCTGGCAAATGGGAAAAAAAAAATTCAGAAACAAAATCTACTGCTTATCTGAAATTCAGATCATGGGGTAGATTTATCTATAGTCGAGCGGACATGATTCGCTAAATGCCAAAAGCATACGCTGTCGGCATTTAACATTGCACAAGCATTTTTAGTGAAATGCTTGTGCAATGTCACCCCCTGCTCACTCGCGGCCAATTGGCCGCTATCAGAGGCCGTCAATCATCTTGAACGTATTGGATTGGGATGATTTCAGTCTGCCACCTAAAAGGTGAGCTGCTTCTTAACTTTCGTTTAACGTGAGCCTGAAATGATGGGCGTAGAATACAGCATCCGCTTCATAATAAATCTACCCCTAAATGTTATTGCATTGTCTTTTTATTATGCATTTGTTAATTATGCAATTCTACTGTGGTCCTTTAAATATATTGGGAAAACCCATAAGAAACACCATTTTTGGGAAAGTTGTTCATGGAGTTTCCACAAACCTGCAAAGAAATAAAACTAAACACATGGGGGCCGATTTACTAAAGTGGGGACGGACATGATATGATGTAGCGTATCATGTCTGCCGCACATCAATAAATGCCGACAGCATACGTATAGGATCGGGTGAATTGAAGACCGCAACCTCAGAGGCAGCGAACAAGTTATGGAGCAGCGGTCTTTAGACCGCTGCTTCATAACTACTGTTTCCGGCGAGCCTGAAATCCCCATGGAGACTGATTTAATATTTATGATGACCTACAAATTTATTTAAAGGCATTCATTTCAAATAGTATAATTAACTTCTTTTTATAACATCCCAATATTTAACTGAAATCATAAATTAAAATTCTATATAACACTTACTAGTTGAGTGCACAATTAATAGATCCAATAATTGTGCTAAAGTTACATATACATTTTTTATTAAAGTTGCTGGTTAGAGCAAGACATATGAAACAACTTTCGAATGTGAGCTCAGGAACGTGCACTTGTATTTAGCCATCTAGCAGCAGTGTTTGCAACAATGTTTATAGCAATGTTATACATTGTTGCAAATACTGGTGCCATTGAATGTTAACGAGATGTGCACGCTTTTAAGATCCTAGCAGACTACATAGGTCTGCTCTAAAACAAAAGATAAGAGAACAAAGTAAGTTTGAAAAGAGAAGAAAATTATTAAGCTGTTTGAAATTGCATGCAGATTCATATTTAATTTGTATGTCCCTTTAATTCATGAAATAACTATTTTTATTAAAGGGACAGTGTGCTCAGGCAAGCAACAGAGTGTATTGTATTTAAAGTTGTTGCAGGAACACTCTACCCAACCGATAACTTCTACTTAATCTTGTTTACCTAGCTTTTCTATAGCCAGTTCTCTAGTATTTACATTTTTAGCAGAGTTGGAGGTTTCAACTGGAAAATGGGAACATATCAGACTACTCTGTGCTATTAAATATGAGAACTGAGCATTAGATAAAAATGGACAAACCCAAAATACACAATTTGAAAGTGACAAAAATGTAATGCCAATAAATCAAGTTTATTAGATAAATTAATTTTAAAACAATCACACAAAAACATAAAAAACTTTAAAAAGAAAAACAGATTTTCAGTGGATCTGAAGATCCTTGAAATTACAAACCATTTAAGCATTTCTTACTAATATTTTTTTTTTTTTTTTTTTTTTTTTTACAAATTGGAAACCACCATCATGTACGTTATTGCACAAAGCATTTACTTGCACTCAAGTTTGTCACCGTTTCATACATTTATTTATTTTTAGCTTTTTTATCATATGTGTAGATAATTTTGAAATTATTTCAAATGTGTAATGGTTTGCATATTTTATTAACTCCTTGTCAGCCAAAAAGGGCAGCCACATTGCATACTAATACCATTACCAGCAGCATAGAGGTTAAACAAGTACTGATTGACAGAGCCGTAGAATATGTCCAACAACAAAAAACACCTTTGGCAAGAAGAAAAAAGGGAGAAAGGAAAAAGTTGATGTATCCGCGTACCTGATGCTTTAGGCAAGTTACCAAAAGCAAAGAGGATAAAAAAGCTAATACTTTCTGGCTGAGAAGAAAGTGCTCAGTGACTGGAAAGCCAATGTATGCTATTGGTTAAACTGAACGTTGTATGGAAGATGCAATGACAGATGGCTTTATACTGACCTCTGCCGGAAGGAATGAGGCGAGTGATTCTGTTGCCAGACGTCATTAGTTATCATGCTGTGCGGCAGGTCTATTTAGGAGAAAGGGGATTAAGAATAAAGAGACCAATGATCACCAAATACCCTCACTTTATCAAAAATAGATTGCAGTGAACACATTTATTTGTATAGTATGTTCTATGCTGGCAGTGAAAAGAGTGATAATCACGCAGAATATTAAAAAAATTGTGTTTAATGCAGCAAAGCAAACAGAAACCATTTTGCTAGGAGGGAAAATTATCTTTTTTTATTTTTCATTACCAAACACATTTTCTAAAACCTGAGAAATGCTACAGAGAATGGAAAATGAAATAAAAGGAAATAATTAACTGGTTAAATTTAAAGTCTAATGTGAGGTCATGAGAGTGGAAAAGGAATAAGTTCATGATTTCTCAACTGCTTATTTACCGAAAGACTCAGAGATTGTGTAGTGATACAAGTTTAGGTTTATTTACCAGGATTATGGAACTCCCATGGGAACCACAAGATTTATTAATCTCTTGATATGAGTTCTGCTTTTATAAAATGAAAAGAAAGACATTATTGACTAAATGTGTAACGAGTGGAAGTCTCATGGATCATATAAAATAGTGTGTTACTGTACTGAAGAAGTACATAATATTTTTAGTAGCCTTCCGGAACAAAAATATAACAAATAATTATAACTTAAAATAAGTCATTTAGGAGATTAAAGAGATGGTAAACTTTTCCCCTTGTATAAACAGATCCGGAATGTTAGCCATATCTTAGATGGAGTTTAATTCATTATTTGTAATGAAGATTTGTTTTATCTTACTTTTAAATGTGGCGCTGAAATTCAAATACCCTCCAGCTCCAGATGCCTACTTCAAAATTATTATTATTGTTTTTTGTTCTTGGTATGTATGAGTCTGGTTGTTCTTGGTATGTATGAGTCTGGTTGTTCTTGGTATGTATGAGTCTAGTTGTTCTTGGTATGTATGAGTCTAGTTGTTCTTGGTATGTATGAGTCTAGTTGTTCTTGGTATGTATGAGTCTGGTTGTTCTTGGTATGCATGAGTCTAGTTGTTCTTGGTATGCATGAGTCTAGTTGTTTTTGGTATGTATGAGTCTAGTTGTTCTTGGTATGTATGAGTCTAGTTGTTCTTGGTATGTATGAGTCTAGTTGTTCTTGGTATGTATGAGTCTAGTTGTTCTTGGTATGTATGAGTCTGGTTGTTCTTGGTATGTATGAGTCTGGTTGTTCTTGGTATGTATGAGTCTGGTTGTTCTTGGTATGTATGAGTCTGGTTGTTCTTGGTATGTATGAGTCTGGTTGTTCTTGGTATGTATGAGTCTGGTTGTTCTTGGTATGTATGAGTCTAGTTGTTCTTGGTATGTATGAGTCTAGTTGTTCTTGGTATGTATGAGTCTGGTTGTTCTTGGTATGTATGAGTCTGGTTGTTCTTGGTATGTATGAGTCTGGTTGTTCTTGGTATGTATGAGTCTGGTTGTTCTTGGTATGCATGAGTCTGGTTGTTCTTGGTATGTATGAGTCTAATTGTTCTTGGTATGTATGAGTCTAATTGTTCTTGGTATGTTTGAGTCTGGTTGTTCTTGGTATGTATGAGTCTGGTTGTTCTTGGTATGTATGAGTCTGGTTGTTCTTGGTATGTATGAGTATGGTTGTTCTTGGTATGCATGAGTCTGGTTGTTCTTGGTATGTTTGAGTTTGGTTGTTCTTGGTATGTATGAGTCTGGTTGTTCTTGGTATGCATGAGTCTGGTTGTTCTTGGTATGCATGAGTCTGGTTGTTCTTGGTATGCATGAGTATGGTTGTTCTTGGTATGCATGAGTCTGTTTTATCTTGGTATGTATGAATCTGGTTGTTCTTGGTATGCATGAGTCTGGTTGTTCTTGGTATGTATAAGTCTAGTTGTTCAAGGAATGTAATGAGTCTGGTTGTTCTTGGTATGTATGAGTCTGGTTGTTCTTGGTATGCATGAGTCTGGTTGTTCTTGGTATGCATGAGTATGGTTGTTCTTGGTATGTATGAATCTGGTTGTTCTTGGTATGTATGAGTCTGGTTGTTCTTGGTATGCATGAGTATGGTTGTTCTTGGTATGCATGAGTATAGTTGTTCTTGGTATGTATGAGTCTGGTTGTTCTTGGTATGCATGAGTCTGGTTGTTCTTGGTATGCATGAGTCTGTTTTTTCTTGGTATGCATGAGTCTGGTTGTTCTTGGTATGCATGAGTCTGGTTGGTCTTGGTATGTATGAGTCTGGTTGGTCTTGGTATGTATGAGTCTGGTTGGTCTTGGTATTTATGAGTCTGGTTGGTCTTGGTATGTATGAGTCTGGTTGGTCTTGGTATTTATGAGTCTGGTTGTTCTTGGTATTTATGAGTCTGGTTGGTCTTGGTATGTATGAGTCTGGTTGTTCTTGGTATGTATGAGTCTGGTTGTTCTTGGTATGTATGAGTCTGGTTGTTCTTGGTATGTATGAGTATGTTTGTTCTTGGTATGAATGAGTATGGTTGTTCTTGGTATGTATGAGTCTGGTTGTCCCTGGTTTGTATGAGTCTGGCTGTCCCTGGTATGTATGTTTCTGGTTGTTCCTGGTATGTATTAGTCTGGTTGTTCTTGGTATGCATGAGTCTGGTTGTTCTTGGTATGCATGAGTATGGTTGTTCTTGGTATGTATGAGTCTGGTTGTTCTTGGTATGCATGAGTCTGTTTTTTCTTGGTATGTATGAGTCTGGTTGTTCTTGGTATGCATGAGTCTGGTTGTTCTTGGTATGTATGAGTCTGGTTGTTCTTGGTATGCATGAGTCTGGTTGTTCTTGGTATGCATGAGTCTGGTTGTTCTTGGTTTGTATGAGTCTGGTTGTTCTTGGTATGTATGAGTCTGGTTGTTCTTGGTATGTATGAGTCTGGTTGTTCTTGGTATGTATGAGTCTGGTTGTTCTTGGTATGCATGAGTATGGTTGTTCTTGGTATGTATGAGTCTGGTTGTGAAACTTTAAAAATACATATTTTTCAATAGCTAATCTTTTTCTTTAAATATATTATTCTATTAGCATTTAATTAGTCATTAATTTCCCTTTAAGATGCAATATATTCACAAAAAGAAATAATAGAATTCTGTTAACACACTATTATTTGTTTTTTTAAACAATGTGTGTTAAAAACTGCTTTTTCACCCTATTGGCTTACTGGATATACATCAAAGAAAAGATTTGTGTATGGATAATAGACCAACTGGTTAGAACAGTTATATAAAGTCGTTTGTAGTTTTTTTTTGCATGATTTTAAATTCAAGGGCATTCAAATCTCTCCAATTCATCAGAATGAAATGTTTTCACAGGTTTTCACTGCATTTTAAGATTTAGTCAATTAAATTGTATATTCTTTTATGTGAAAAGTTTAAAGGGACAGTCCAGAGTTTGTATTGTTTAATAAGATAGATAATCCCTTTATTACCCATTCCCCAGTTTTGCATAACCAACACTGGTATATTAAAGGGACAGTCAAGTCCAAAAAAAACTTTCATGTTTTAAATAGGGCATGAAATTTTAAACAACTTCCCAATTTACTTTTATCACCAATTTTGCTTTGTTCTCTTGGTATTCTTAGTTGAAAGCTAAAACTAGGAGATTCATATGCTAATTTCTTAGACCTTGAAGACTGCCTCTAATCTGAATACATTTTGACCACTAGAGGGCATTAGTTCACATGTTTCATATAGATAACATTGAGCTCATGCACGTAAAGTGACCTAGGAGTGAACACTGATTGGCTAAACTGCATGTCTGTCAAAAGAACTGAAATAAGGGGGCAGTCAGCAGAAGCTTATAACTGTGTTGGTTATGCAAAACTGGGGAATGGGTAATAAAGGGATTATCTTTCTTTTTAAACAACAAATATTTTGGTGTTGACTGTCCCTTTAATATACTTTTTACCTCTGTGATTACCTTGTATCTAAGCCTCTGCAGACTGCCCCCTTATCTCAGTGCTTTTGACAGACATGCAGTTTAGCCTATCAGTACAGACTCCTAAATAACTCCACGGGAGTGAGCACAATGTTATCTATATGACACAAATGAACTAGTACTATCTAACTGTGAAAAACATTTAAAATGCTCTGAGCTAAGAGGCGGGTTTCAGCGGTTTAGAAATCAGTTTGAGCCTAGCTAGGTTAAGCTTTTAAAAAAATACCACCAAGGGAACAAAGCAAATATAATGATAAAAGTCAATTGGAAAGTTGTTAAAAATGAGATGCCCTATCTTAATAATGAAAGGTTAATTTTGACTAGACTGTCCCTTTAAAGGGACAGTCTACACCTTTAGTCTTACTTTAGATTAGGCTGCAAATATCCTCTTGCGTCCCTTTCTATATCATGCAGCAGTCACAGTAAAACAGTTATTTTTAAATATCTATTGTTTCTGGTCACTTTGATATGGCTGCCAAGCTCCGCCCACTGCATGAAAGGTTTCACTAGTTACAAAAGATTCACTAATTGGATTCAACAGAATCTCAATGCTTTCAGCAGAGTGCCTAGATGCAGCCAACACATATGAATATCAGGCCTGTTAAGGGTACTGAGGACTGGAGTTGGGAATCACTGCTTTAGAAGTATAATTGCTTAAAGGGATATGAAGCACAAAAAAATATTTCACGATTCAGATAGAGCATGCGATATTAAGCAACTTTCTAATGTACTTCTATTAGCAATTTTCTTTTGTTCTCTTGGTATTTTTTGTTGAAAAGCAAGGACATATTCTTAGGTCCCGGTCCAGTTCTGGAGCACTATATGGCAGCAGTTTTGCAAGAATGTTATCCATTTGCAAGAGCACTAGAGGGCAGCACTATTTCCTGCTATATAGTGCTCCAGTTGCCTACCTAGGTATCTCCTTAACACAGAATATAATGGGAATGAAGCAAATTTGATCATAGAAGTAAACTGGAAACCTTTTTTTAAATGGTATCTTCTGTCTGAATCACAAAATACATTTTTTTGAGTTTCATATCCCTTTAATTAGTTCATTACTTAATGAGTTAATCCCTTCAAATTGCAAGTAAAATATAACAGGCTTTTCTTGTGTTTATTTCCATATACATAAAGGGGCCGATTTATCATGCTGTAAATGCACGAGCCTTTAGGTCTTACGACCGCTGTTCCTTAACTTATCCGACACCTCTAAGGTGGTGGAGAGCAATCATCCCGATCAGATACCTTAGGGATGATTGACACCTGCTATCTGCAGGGGCGGCATTGCACAATCATTTCACTAGAAATGCTTGTGCAATGTTAAATGCCAACAGTGTCTGGTGTTGGCATTTAGTGTTGTTGGGCAGAGATGATCTGCTACAGCGGATCATGTGTGCCCCCAAAGAGTTTTTGTAGGATTTTCCAAGCATGGCACCAAATTATTCCAACAATGTTAAAGGAATACAAAACCCAAATTTTTTCTTTAATGATTCAGAAAGAGCATGCAATTGTAAGCAACTTTCTAATTTACTCCTACTATCAATTTTTCTTCATTCTCTTGCAATCTTTATTTAAAAAGCAGAAATGTAAAGCATAGGAGCCAGCCCATTTTTGGCTCAGAACCTGAGTTATTCTTGCTTATTGGTAGCTAAATGTAGCCACAATTAAGCAAACGCTATCCATGGTGCTGAACCTAAAATGGGCCAGGTCCTATGTTTTAAATTCCTGCTTCTAAAATAAAGATAGCAAGAGAACAAATAAAAATTGATAATAGGAGTAAATTAGAAAGTTGCTTAAAATTTCATGCTCTATCTGAATCATGAAAGAAAAAAAAAAATAGGTTTAGTGTCCCTTTAAGTATAGCCTAATGTGCATGTGTGCAGGTTGTTAACATAATAAATATCAATTCATGACAAGAGCAATAAACAATTTCACCTCATTTTATGTAATTTTATAATTAGCATTTGTTTAGGACCATTGAAGCATTGAATTGTAATTATACGCAAACATTCCGATAATCATCATTTATTTCTGTCACATTTTCTAGTACAAAAGTGGGATTTGAGCTTTGTTTTTACGTTTTACCATTTATATCCTCATGGGGTAAAGGATTAGAGAAATCCAACAACCATGCGGAAACTTGCTAGAAAACTGTTAACTGACAGATTGGAATACTACTATTGCATTCTGTCAATATAAAGTACTGATGAAGTTAAAGTATAAATCCACTAGAACAACACACGCTTACTACATATACTAATGATTTCCTAACATAAAGCCTCATATTTAAAAACTCCATCAAGAAACATTTTGAGAAGCTTCTTACTTCTCTTCTGGTTGAAATAGACCATACAGTCAACTAGGAACAATGATTAACGGATAATCTTGGTGGTAAGAATAGAATGCTGGAGTATGTCTGAGGTTGCTCTGTATGTCATAGCTTGATAACGTAGAATTCTATAAAGTTAAAAATGATTAAAAGGATACTGAACCCACACATTTTTTTCTTTTGTGATTCAGATACAACATGAAATTTTAAGCAACTTTCTAATTTATTCCTATTATCAATTCTTCTTCGTTCTCTTTCTCTATTTATTTGAAAAAGCAAGAATGTAAAGTTTACAAGGTGGCCCATATTTGGTTCAGCACCCTGGATAGTGCTTGCTGATTGGTTTATCATTTAGCCACAAATCAGCAAGCTCTACATAGGTGCTGAACCAAAGATGGGCTGACTCGTAAGCTTAGATTCTTGCTTTTTCAAATAAAGATACAGAGAGAACAAAGAAGAATTGATATTAGGAGTAAATTAAAAAGTTGCTTTAAATTGCATGCTCTATGTGAATCATAAAAGACTTTTTGTTTTTCAAGACTTTACTTTTTGTGTACACATCTTAAGACTTAATAAAGTAAATATCCTTCTTTGGTTGAAGTTATATTCTTTCAATCATTGCAGTGCATGGCAGAAACCAGGCTTTGAGACATGTACACTAGGAAAGAATAAAGGAACAAAGGGTTGAAGCAAAAGGGTGCTGTGAGCGAGTTGTCTTGGAGCAGAATAGAACTGACATAAAACTCCAGGACTTCAGCAGGGGGGGTTTGATCAGCAGACAGTCTATTTGCCACTAGACTTGTGATACAAGTAGCGTTTCTAAGATACAGACTATCAGAGTGTATTTAAGTGAGGCCTCACCAGTCTGCTTTGTGTAGTGTTTGCTACTGATCAGTGTCCAGTATGATTATTTTTTTCTCTTTAATACAAAAAACTGTTCAGCAATACAAATAACTTCACTTACATACAACAAGCTCTTAAGTAAATAATTGTTGTATTTAGTTGTTTTCCAAGAAATGAGCTTATATTAGGAATCTAAAATGAATTCCAAATGAAACTTAGTGCTTGTGATATACTCAACTATGAAGAGATTAAGCAATCTTGAAATATTTTTATTTATAAGATTCAATGGAAGAATCAGGAAGTGGTAGGGGCAACCCACCAGTTTGGATACGTCTACAGTAGGACCCTACAACTAGTAGGCAGCTATATGCAACTTTGAATGGAATGTGACCTCTCACTGGAGAGAGAGGGGTCATTTGATTTTTTTGGTTATTATACAGATTGTAGAACATACCCTCTTTCAAATGACATGACTTGAACCAATAGATAGGTCTATGTACAAATTATTATTTTGTATCACAATTTAAAACGGTTTTAATAAAAAGGGGAGAGTGTAGAAATTGTGTTGCTTTCTTGACAAAAAAGAAATCCATACATGCATGTGACCCTCTTTCAAATGAAGAGTGGCATGACTCTCTAGATATTATATGGTTGGTTGATGAAAAATGGTGGATGTTTAAAAGGGACATGAAACCCAATTTTTTTTCTTTCATGATTTAGAAAGAGCATGCAATTTTAAACAACTTTATAATTTACTTCTATTATCTAATTTGCTTATTTCTCTTGATATCCTTTGTTGAAAAGCATGTATAAATAAGCTCAATAGCTGCTGATTGGTGGCTGCACATAGATGCCTCGTGTTATTGGCTCACCCATGTGCATTGCTATTTCTTCAACAAAGGATTCCTAAATAATGAAGTAAATTAGATAATAGAAGTACATTTGATTGTTGTTTAAAATTGAATTCTCCATCTGAATTATGAAAGGAAAAAAAACTTAATTTATGTAAGAACTTACCTGATAAATTAATTTCTTTCATGGTGGCAAGAGTCCATGAGCTAGTGGCGTATGGGATATACATTCCTAACAGGAGGGGGCAAAGTTTCCTGCTGAGAAATTAAATCCAAAAAATAATTAAGTTTTCTTTAAAAAAAATAAAAAAAATAAAATCATAGGCACTAGAATCAAATTGAGACAGCTGCCTGAAGAACCTTTTCACCAAAGGGTACTTCCGAAGAAGCAAACACATCAAAATGGTAAAATTTAGTAAATGTATGCAAAGAAGACCAGGTTGTGGCTTTGCAAATGTGATCAACTAAACTGAAGCTTCATTCTTGAAAACCCAAGATGTGGTGACTGATCTAGTAGAATAAGCTGTAATTTGCTGAGGTGGAGACTGCCCTGCCTCCAGATAAGCTTTGTGAATCAAAAGCTTCAACTAAGATGCCAAGGAAATGTCAGAGGCTTTCTGAACTTTTCTGGAACCAGAAAAAAATAACAAATAGACTAGAAATCTATATGAAATCTTTAGTAGCCTATTTCAAAGTTCTTACCACATCCAAAGAATGTAAAGACCTTTCAAGAGTGTTCTTAGGATTAGGACACAAGGAAGGAACAATAATTCCTCTATTGATGTTGCTAGAATTCACAACTTTAGGTAATAATGTAAACAAAGTCCACAAATTAGCTATATCTGGGTGAAAAATCACATAAGGAGACTCACAAGAGAGAGCAGACAATTCTGAAACTGTTCTAGCAGAAGAGATAGCCAAAGAAATTACAATTTCCAAGAAAGTAGTTTAATATCCAAAGAATGCATAGGCTCAAAAGTAGGAGCCTGCAAAATCTTTAAAACCAAATTGAGACTCCAAGGAGGAGAAATTGATTTAATAACAGGTTTGATAAGAATCAAAGGAATGCCAAGAAAAAATACGAGTGGAACACCATGAAATATAGGTTTTCCAAACCCTATGATAAATCTTCCTTGAAACAGACTTACGAGCCTGTATCATAGTGTTAATTACTGAGTGAGAGAAACCTCTATTACTAAGAACTAAGCGTTCAATTTCCATGCCTTCAAATTTAGAGATTTGAGATCCTGATGGAAAACTGGGCCTTGAGACAGAAGGTCTGGTCTTATAGGAAGGGACCAAGGCTGGCAACTGAACATTTGGACAAGGTCCGCATACCAAAACCTGTGAGGCCATGCTGCTGCTATCAGAAACACATACAATTGTTCCATTATGATCTTGGAGAACCAGTGGTGGAAAAATGTAAGCAGGTTGGTAAAAACCAGGGAACTGCTAGAGCATCCATCATTTCTGCCTGAGGATCCCTGGACCTGGAAAGGTATCTGGAAAGTTTCTTGTTCAGACAAGAGGCCATCAGATCTATTTCTGGAAGACCCCACATCTGTACAAGTTGAAAAAACACATCTGAAGGGAGAGACCACTCCCCTGGATGTAGAGAATGACGGCTGAGATCATCTGATTCCCTATTATCTACACCTAGGATATGAATTGAAAAGTTGGATTCTGCCCAAGAAAGTATCAGAGAAATTTCTTTCATTGCTGAGTCCATGATGATTGACATATGCCACTGTTGTGATATTGTCTGTTTGAAAACAAATGTAAAGTTCTCTCTTCAATAGAGGCCAAGCCTTTAACCACCAATTAAGAGAGAGTTGAGTGTTGGGATTTAAGTATATCAACTGTGATATCTAAGTATAATCCTTGCACCACTGGTGCAACATGCAAATCTGTAGAGGTCTTATATGAAAATGAGCAAAGGGGATTGCGTTCGATGCTGCAATCATGAGACCTAAAACTTCCATGCACATAGCCACTGAAGGGAATGATAGAGACTGAAGGTTTAGACAAGCTAAGACCAATTTCATTTGTCTCTTGTCATGGACACTGAATCTATCTGGAAAACTAAGAAGGTGACCTTTGTCTGAGGAATCAAGAAACTTTTTGGTAAGGTCCTCCAACCATGTCTTTGAAGAAACAACATTAGTTGTTTTGTGTGAGATTCTGCTAAATTAAAGATTGAGCTAGTACCAAGATATTGTCCAAATAAGGAAACACTGCAATACCCTGCTCTCTGATTACAGATAGAATGGCACCGAGAACCTTCGAGAAAATTCTTGGTGCTGTTGCTAGGCCGAATGGAAGAGCGACAAATTGGTAATGCTTGTCTAGAAAAGAGAATCTCTAAAAATGATAGTGGTCTGGATGAATCGGAATGTGAAGATAAGCGTCCTGTAAGTCTATTGTGTACATGAAATGACCTTGCTGAGCAAAAGGCAGAATAGTCCTTATAGTCACCATATTTTAAGTTGGGGCTCTTACAAAACGATTTAAAGTTTTCAGAACCAGGATTGGTCTGAAATAATCTTCCTTCTTTGGGACAATCAATAGATTTGAATAGAAACCCAATATTTGTTCCTGCTAAAGAACTGGTACAATCACCTCTGAAAGCTCTAGGTCTGAAACACATTTCAGAAAAGCCTGAGCCTTCACAGGGTTTGTTGGAACATGAGTAAGAAAGAATCTTCCCAATGGAGCCTTTATTCTGAAACCCATTTAATACCCTTGAGAAAAAATATTCTGAATCCACTGATTTTGGACTGAATCTGTCCAAATATCTTGAAATAACTTTAGTCTGCCCCAGACCAGAAGAACTGGTTTGAGGGCCACACCTTCATGCAGTCTTAGGGGCTGGGTTTGGTTTCTTATAAGGCTTGCATTTATTCCAATTCAGAGATGGTCTCCAATTAGAGCCAGAGGCCTTAGGGGAAGGAGAGGCTTTCTGTTCTCTATTCTGACGAAAGGAACGAAAACGATTGGGAGCTTTAAATTTACCCTTACATTTCTTGTCTTGGGGCAGAAAAACTCCCTTACCCCCAGTGATAGTGGCGATAATAGAATCCAACTGAGAACCAAACAAATTATTACCCTGAAAAGATAGAGATAATAATCTAGATTTAGACACAATGTCAGCATTCCAAGATTTAAGCCATAAAGCTATTCTAACTAGAAGAGACATAGATTTGACATTAATCTTAATGACATCAAATATAGCATCACAAATGAAATGATTTGCATGTTGAAGTAAAAGAACAATGCTAGATAGTTCAGGATCTGATAACTGCTGTGCTAAACTGTCCAGCCAAAAAGTTGAAGCAGCAGCAACATCAGCCATAGAAATAGCTGGTCTAAGAATATAGCCAGTAAGTAAATATGCTCTTCTAATGTAAGATTCAAGCTTCCTATCTAAAGGATCCTTAAAAGATGTACTATCTTCCATAGGAATAGTAGTACATTTGGAAAGAGTGGAAATAGCCCCATCAACCTTAGGGACCTTTTCCCAAAACTCTAGACTAGCAACAGGTAAAGGATACAACTTCTTAAACCTAGAAGAAGGGTTAAAGAGGTACCAGGTTTAGACCATTCTTTAGCAATCATATTGGAGATAGCATCTGGAATAGAAAAAAACCTCAGGAGTAACCTCAGAAGTCTTAAATACAGAATTTAAACGATTATTAGCTTTGCTATCAGGAGGACTAGACTCCTCAATACCCAAAGTAAACAATACTTCCTTTAATACAGAACGAATATGTAAAATTTTAAATAAAAAACTATATTTGTAAATTTCTGTCTCTGATGCAGGATCCTCTGAGTCAGAGGAACCCTCATCAGTAGAGGATATTTCAGTATGGTGTCGGTCAGTACAAAATTTGTTAGATCTGTGACAAGTTTGGAAAGACCTTTTATTTTTATTTGAAGGCGGAATAGCAGTCATAGCCTTCTCTATGGCTGCAGCAATAAATAATTTCATATCTGAAGGAATATCAGGTACATTAGACTGAGAAGGAATAACAGTAGATGTATTTGTACTCATAGCATGTAATAATTTGTCATAACAAATGCCACATAATTGAGCTGAAGAAATAAGATCAGGTTGTTTACAACATACCCACTTAGCTTTGGTAGAATTGTGTTCAGGCATCTTAGTTCCTACAGTAACATCAGAGGCAGGATCAGTTTGAGACATCTTGCATAATGTAACAAAAAAGAAAAAATAACATTTAAACAAAATATCCAATTTGCTAAATATAGCAGTTTCAGGAATGTAAAAAAATGCTTATGATAAAATAAAAAGCAAGCATTATAGCTCTCTATAACATAATGAGAGCAGCAAGCATTAGAGGGAGAGGCTTAAAAGGACAGTCTAGTCCAAAATAAACTTTTATGATTCAGATAGGGCATGTAATTTTAAACAATTTTCCAATTTACTTTTATCACCAATTTTCCTTTGTTCTCTTGGTATTCTTAGTTGAAAGCTTAACCTAGGAGGTTCATATGCTAATTTCTTAGACCTTGAAGGCCACCTCTTTTCAGAATGCATTTTAACAGTGTTTCACCACTAGAGGGTATTAGTTCATGTGTTTCATTAAGATAACACTGTGCTCATGCACGTGAAGTTATCTGGGAGCCAACACTGATTGGCTAAACTGCAAGTCTGTCAAAAGAACTGAAATAAAGGGGCAGTTTGCAGAAGCTTAGATACAAGGTAATCACAGAGGTAAAAACTATATAAATATAACTGTGTTGGTTATGCAAAACTGGGAAATTGGTTATTAAGGGATTATCTATCTTTTAAAACAATAAAAATTCTGGTGTAGACTGTCCCTTTAATATAACAAATTTTGGTGCCAAGAACAACGCACTGAAAAACGCAACTCGTGTCATAACAGTCGCGACTTTGCAGGCAAAAATGACGCAACTTGAGTCACAACAGGCGCGACCTTGTGCCAAAAATGACACATGGAAATGACGCAACTTGCATTACAGCAGGCGCAATATCGCTCCAAAAATATTCACAACAAAAATGATGCAATAAAAAGATACAATTTGCGTCATCACAAGCCTATTTTGCACGCAAAAAAATTAAAAACAGACTCCATGTTAGCAGCTAACCGGAACCCCAGGTAAGAAAAAAAAATACCTAAATTCTCCCATAAACACAATTTCCATTCTGAAACTGTGTGACTACAAAGGGAAATATTAACAGACCTGACTCAAGGCTAATCTATGCAATATACATTAAGAACTTTATAATATAAAGTGCCTTCCACAGCTGAGAGTGTCTTAATTATGATATATACTTACCAGAAGACACCCAACCACATATGGCAGACAGCCAAACCAGTAATGAAACATATCAGCAGAGGTAATGGTAGAGGAGTATAATGTTGATCTGTAAAGGGAGGTGGCAGATGAATCCCCGCAACCAAATTTACAGAGAGTCCTAGAATAGATTTCCCATAGGCAAAAACATGGTATCATCAGACAATACTCCCTTCACATCCCTCAGACAAACACTGTACTTAGAGAGGAACTGGACTTCAATATGCTTAGAAGCGCCTTTCACAGAAGAAATCAAACACAACTTGCTTCACCACCTCCTAAGGAGTCAACGTTTGTAAAACTGAGGTATGACTGAGGTGAGGGGTGTATTTATAGGCATTTGAGGTTTGGGAAACTTTGCCTCCTCCTGGTAGGAATGTATATCCCATACGTCACTAGCTCATGGACTCTTGCCACCTATATAAAAAGAAATTGGGTTTAATGTCCCTTTAACCCAATGGACACACTGAATTCTGAAAAAATAAAGCATACACCTGTGACCTAGAATAATAAGGAGCATTTCTCAAATGTTGAGTCACATGACCCTATAGACATCTTATTTTCTAGTTAAATTTGCTAATTTGTTATCCCAATAAATACTTATTTTAGAGTAAAAATTTAGCTGCATGTTAAAATATATTGTATTTTTTCTCTTTATTGCTTACAGCCTGGTTCATGTCTTATGTAGTTTACAACAATATATAACATGTTAGTCGATTGGCAGCTCCCTGTTACAAAACTGGTTTCTCAGGGGCTGTAATCTCTGTACCTTATTACATGAAAAATGTTCATTCTGTGTTTAAGCTAAAAGGGAACTTGTTGAGTTTTTTTCCTTTGAACTGTATATGAAAATGACAAATATTTGTGTACATTTTGTTTGCAACAAGAGTGGATTTAGGTATTGACATATGAGTCCTTGAACTTTTATTTCAAATGCATCAGATATACAAAAGGTTCATATTACATGATATTTTTTCATCAACTGAAGCATATGAATATGATGAAAATAAAAAATGTTCTTGTAAGTAATAAGTAATATTAATTTTGGAGATTGCGAAACAAGAGTAGAACAGAAAATGATCTCATTTAAAGGGATAGTAAAGTCAAAATTAAATTTACATAATTCTGATAGAGCAGGTCATTTTAAGACACTTTTAAATTCACTTCAATTTTCAAATGTGCTTTGTACTCTTGGTATCCTTTGCTGAAAAAGAATATGCACATATCCTACACTAGTGGGAACTGCTGCTAATTGGTGCCTGCACACAATTGTCTTTTGTGATTGGCTGACTAGATGTGTTCAGCTAGCGGCCAGTAGTGCAGTGATGTTCCTTCAGCAAAGGAATTGGAAAGTTGTTTAAAATTGTTCTATCCAAATCATGAAAGAAAATTTAAGGGTTTTTCCTGCCCCTTTAAGCTATGTGTGTCTTCTGCTGGACAAGGAGCTTCAGAGGCAAATAGACATTTAAAGGGACATGAAAAAAAACAAAATTAAATTTCATGGTTTACATAGAGCATGCAATTTTAAAATAGATTTTATGTTATGTTGGAAATGGGCTTCCAGGACTAAGTTTTTGAAATTCTCATGGAGCACTGAAAGTTCTCCAGCTCATGAAGGTCCCTGGTGTCTAGAGAGGGGGTGTCATTGATGTGTGATAACCCTTCCACCAGAAAGAACAAACCTGCACTCTAACCACTCAGTGATCTGCCAAGGGTTACCCTCCAGGGACCCTGGGGAGGGATAGATGCATTAAAAAAGGTGTGTAAAATAAAATAGCTAAACTGCTTGTTTTAATGAATAAAGCACAATTTTATTTTATTAAAACTTCAAGAGGTATTTAATTGTTGTCCCATCCCTAAAGTACCCTCTCATATAAGATGATAATCTCTCTTAAAGGGACAGTAAACCTAAAAAATAATGTTATATAATTCTGCACATAGTGCAGAATTATATAACATTATTTAGGTGCTATAGCTATAAAACCCTTTATTCACTTTTAATATTTAAAAAACATACCGCTTTTACAGACCCGCTCTCTGCTCTCTGCTGAGCGGGTCTGTTTTTTTTAGTCAGCGCATCGGGCCAGCTGTATAGTCACAGCCCGGCCCGACCGCGCCATAGCATTAAGTGAAGCTCGCTCCTGCTGTCAGACAGAGCAGGAGCGAGCTGCACTTAATCTTATGGCGCGGTCGGGCCGGGCTGTGACTATACAGCTGGCCCGATGCGCTGACTAAAAAAAACAGACCTGCTCAGCAGAGAGCAGAGAGCGGGTCTGTAAAAGTGGTATGTTTTTTAAATATTAAAAGTGAAAAAAGGGTTTTATAGCTATAGCACCTAAATAATGTTATATAATTCTGCACTATGTGCAGAATTATATAACATTATTTTTTAGGTTTACTGTCCCTTTAAGTTGCAGGGAAATGTTATTGTTATGACCATAAATGTAGTTTTTAAACAAAAGGCATACATCCAATGGCAAAGTACTACCCTTAAAAGGATATGTAACCCAAAATTGTATTTTCTTATACAAGCAGAGGATTTAATTTTAACCCCTTGGCCCAATATTGCATATGCATACATCATGCAGTACAAAGCCCATCGTACCGCATAACGTATATATATATATATATATATGTTGCAGCTTCAGGGAGCTCCAGCAGTGTAATGCTCATGGGCTATTCCTCTATCAGACCAAACTTGGCCAGTAGTCTTCTAATACCGGCGTCAATTGGAATGATAGGAAATATCCCAGAGCAGAGAGAGTTTGTAAAATGAGGTAAGCAGTACTCACAGTAGGCAGGGTAGTCCTTAGCGGTAACAGGAAGGCAATCCAGCAGTATAGCAGTTCAGGGGTAAACCAATAGAAGGACCAGGGACAGGCAGGAGTCAGCAACAAAAGGAAATCCAGGAGCACAACAGTTCAGGTATAAACCACAAGGATGGTCAGACAGGCAACGTTCAGCAACAGTATAGCAATCCAACAGTTCAGGGGTTAAGCAGGCAGAGTGGTCAGACAGGCAGAGTTCAGCAACAGTATAGCAATCCAGTAGTTCAGGGGTTAAGCAGTCAGAGTGGTCAGACAGGCAGAGTTCAGCAACAGTATAGCAATCCAACAGTTCAGGGGTTAAGCAGGCAGAGTGGTCAGACAGGCAGAGTTCAGCAACAGTATAACAATCCAGTAGTTCAGGGGTTAAGCAGGCAGAGTGGTCAGACAGGCAGAGTTCAGCAACAGTATAACAATCCAGTAGTTCAGGGGTTAAGCAGGCAGAGTGGTCAGACAGGCAGAGTTCAGCAACAGTATAGCAATCCAGTAGTTCAGGGGTTAAGCAGGCAGAGTGGTCAGATAGGCAGAGTTCAGCAACAGTATAGCAGTCCAGTAGTTCAGGGGTTAAGCAGACAGAGTGGTCAGACAGGCAGAGTTTAGCAACAGTATAGCAAGCCAGCATAAAGTATAACACCACTGAGGAGCACACTAAGAAACACCTATACTTGGGCAGCTATAGCCCATTATATTTAAGCCTATAACCTAATACTTGGCACCCATTCTAACATTGGTGTTTATCCTCCCTTCTGGGGCGTCACATCTGTGACGTCTACGTGAAGGTTGGTGTTGCCAATAGGGATGCGTGCGTGATAGTGTATGCTAAGTATGTATAGCGTTGGCTTTGTTTATACTGTTACCAAGGTAACTGCTCCCCATTTGTGTACGTGCCTGAGAAGCATCACGTGATGACGTCACGCAAGTAAGACGCTTGTGGAGTTTGCATTTTTGTCCGATGATGCATTTAAACACGGCTGGTGGTTCAGGTAAACATATGTTTTTAGATTCACTGCAGTGAATCACATATTCGCATTTGACAAAGGGATTGTAAGAATCCCGAAACGTTATGCCGCCTTTTTATTTGGTTTAATAAAGGTTACATTTTTATGCAAGTCCAGAGAGTGCAGTTCTTCCTTCTGCTACATTTCTGTTTTTTTGATGTGCACCCTGGCAGCTATTTGATATTAGAAGGACTGTGCTTATCCTGCTGGGACTTTGATATATATATATATATATATATATATAGACACACACACATATACATATATATATATATAAAGGATAATGGTATAGATATACAGTATACAACAGAAGTGAGTACACCCCAGTGCAATATCACTTAAATATCAAATGATTCAAAATTGTATAACCTAACAGTAACTGCATTACGTCTAAGTTTTACAGTAGGGTATTTATTTGCTCTTATGTAAAATTAATAACTAACAGTTTAAATTTACTATATTAAAAATACCGGCCCCAAAGCAGGAAATCAATGCAACAAAATTCAATCCACCTTTCATTACTGAGATTTAAATCTTTTATTTTTTTAAATATTCAATCCTCATTGGCATGGAAGAAACCAGTGTAGTACAAATTTCTGCCCTTCTTCAGAGATAAAAAAAAATGTCAGCTACTCTTTGCTAGAGGGGTTGTGTTGCTCTACCATTCTCGTTAAAATACCCCAAAGATGTTCTACTGGATTCAAGTATTCAAGTCAGGTGACATACTTGGCCAGGTCATAGTTTTCACTTGTTTCTCCTTTAGAAACTCCTGTGTGATTTTGACAGTGTACTTTGGATCGTTATCATGCTGGAATATTCATCCCCTGCCAAACTTCTGGAGACTGGGAGTCATCTGGTTAGTCAGTATTTTGGTATATTGCAGGCATTCATGGTGCCATCTATAAATCTAATCTCCCCAACACTTTTTTGCAGTCATGCAGCCCCATATCGAAACACTCCCACCTCCATAATTCACTAATGGGACTATGCATTCACTGTAATAATACTGACCAGGTTCACACCAAACATGCTGCACCCCATCTGAGACAAAAAAAATTTATTTTGGTCTTGGCCATCTTACCAAATAATGTGCTTCCAGAAGTTTAACCTTGCAGTTTTGTGCCGAAGAGCAAGCAAGGGATTTTTCCTTGGATGCTGTCCATAGAAGTTGATTTATGCAATGTCCATAGAACTGCCTGACCTGTCACAGAAACTCCAATTTCTATCGATAATCCCTTAGCCAAATCTGAAGCACTTTCCTTGATGCAAATCTGAAGCACTTGCCTGCTGCTTGTTTTTCAGAGCTAGATTGTGCAGGTAGCGCACTGTCTGTGACGTCATTTTAGGAGGACAGCCAATGCGGCTCAGATTTTTGGCACTGTGTATCGATCTATACCTCTTGATTACTGCTGTAACTGCGTTTTGACTGATTTTTAGTTGGTCACCAATCTTCCTGTATCCTATTCCATCTTTGTGAAGTCTCAAACTCAGATTTTTCAATTCCTCTGGCAATTATTTTCCATGTAGAGACATGATGCAGACTTGCAGATAGACACAGTCCATTGGTCAAAAAAATAGTCTGTTCTGATAATTCAATTAGGCTAATTGGAAATCATAGGTGTACGCAATTTTGTTTCAGTGATCTAACTTGTGTGTCAGTGACCACAGGTGTATTCACTTTTGTTTCATTAAGTTTCTACTTTGGGGCCTGTATTTTCAATATAATCTTTCTAAAGTATTTGTTTTTGATTGTTTATTTTAGGAAATGGTCTAATTGTCAACTTAGAAATAAAACAATAAGAGAGTTGATACAATTTTGAATAATTTGATATTTAAGTGATTTTGCCCAGGGGTGTACTCACTTCTGTTGTATACTGTATATTTTACAAAAACATCAGCTATATATAGAAATATGTATTTATGAATAAATAGAACATATTCTTCTATGTGAAGAACATTGGAATGTGAAATATTAATATTTAATGTTGGGGTAGCACACTTGCAATTGGGTTTGCGCGCAACTAAGGGTGTTTAGTTTTTTTCTTACTGTTTATTTTGTATGCCTTTTCTGAGTCGCTTATAATTTAACGCTGCCTTTTAACAAGCCACAGTAGTTTTACAGTTGTTTGAATGTTTGGATTTCTCAAATCAGTAATACTGATGTCCTATTAGAAGCGTCTTACTTCGTCTGCATTAAAAAAATAATAATGCAAAAGTAAGTAGAGATACCTATATAAATAAATGCCATTAAATCCTCCATATTTCCCCAGAGACTATATATAAAGCAGCAGGAGTGAAATGTAATTGTTGTTTTAAGCTTCTCACTGATACACGTTTCCACCCCATTGCTAGGAATTCCTTCATTAATCCCTCAATTAATAATAATACCCAAGCATAGATAACCTCCCCATTCCTAAAACCTCAATCACAAAGCTGGTGTTAAGAGGAAAGGATTAGCCTCATCATATTGACAACTTGAGCTTTAATTGATATGGCCCTTGAACCTTTTTTTTTTTTTTGCATAACCCATTGGTAGTATAGAGTGTTGGTAATTATTAAAGTCATCAAAGATGTGGTTTATCTACCTGTTTATTACATTGATTCTGATTCCCTTGTGAGCCCTTAATGTTAATTAAACGGGTATCAGTAATTACTGACATGGTTCAATAAATTTAATGACAAGATTGTGATATTGACCAATGTTGTTATTTATCAATACCCCAGTTAGTAAAGTTATTCATTTACTACATATTAAAATCTATTTAAAATATCCAAACCAGCAAGAAATTGTTATGCATTTAATTTGTATGGGACATGCAAAATATTGTTTCATGCGTGATGTAACATGAATAATTGATTGTCTATATGTTCACTTTAAACCCTTTTTCTTAACTCTCACATTTAGATGGTTTAAAGGGGCATTTCCATTTGCAGCGTTAGTGAAAAAATGTCAAAATAACAAAAAATGAGAGGGGAATTTAAAGGTACATTAAACATTAAGGGCCAGATTACGAATGGAGCGTTATCTTAACGTGTGCCCGTGATGGAGCAAATTTGCCTGTTTATGGGTGCACGTTAAATATTACAAATGGCTGGTTAATGTGACCTCTGGTAGTCTGGTTAAAAATAAAAATTTGCGCCCCATATATCAGTATAAAATGCTGGAGAGGATGCAGATGCAACAGGTCCCTGCTCCATATATGATGGTCCTGCCCGAGACTACACAGCTTCTGAGAAGAAACACTAGGCATTATGCCAGATAAACTGAATGTAATTATCCCTAACACTCCTGAGGTCATCCTGTTCCTCACCTTGTCCAAAATCACTGATGCCGCCAAACTAGCCCTATTGCTGATAATGCTCACCGGAGCTAAAAAAATGAATCCCTAAAAATTGAAAATCCCAAAATGTACCAACCATTAGAGACTGGCAATCACAAGTAACTGACCATTTATCCCTTGAAAGATGCTACTAACTTAAAAATAAAAAGATTGATACACACAAGATGATGCTGGCCATTTGGAATAGCACTTCCTTGTAGCAGAATTCACACCTATCCCCTTCCAACTCCAACCCCCCCCCAAGTTGTGTTTTTTCCCCTTCACACCTTCCCCCTACCCACTTGGCTTTCTTGTTAGCGACACACAGAATCCTGATATAATTCTATTTCCTTCTTCTCATCTTGATAACTCTTTATACAGCAAATACTCTTTTGTTCAAAGACCATTAAAAAGTTAAAACGACAAGCTTATCCCTTTTTTTATAGTCACATCATTGTGTACTACTATTATGTTTTGTTTCAATTCTGTCATTACATGCTAATGATGACAACGCATGACTCTCAGTTTCACATGTTACTTATTTTATTGTAATACTGTGTTAATAAAGCCTGGGGGAAAAAATAATAATAAAAAAAGTTGCCCCAATTACAGTCAAAATGAAGAGGAAAGTACATTAACATATAGGGACCAATTTACCAAACAGTCAATTGGCCCCAATGCATCTGTTTCTGTGCGAGCCTTAAGGCAAGCCGGAAACAGGAGATAAGAAGCAGCGGTCTTAAGACCGCTGCTCCTTAACTCGCCCGCTGTCTCTGAGGCTGCAGACATCAATCAGCCCAATCTCATATGATCGGGTTGATTGACACCCCCTGCTAGCGGCCGATTGGCTGCAAATCTGCAGGGGGCGGCATTGCATAAGCAGTTCACCAGAACGTATGCTGTCAGCATTAATCAATGTCTGGCGGACATGATCGCTTCAGCGGACATGATCGCTTCAGCGGATCATGTCTGCCAGACACTTGATAAATCGGCCCCATACCATAAATATGACAATTAATTTATTTTTAAAAACATTTTTAAAACTGCACAAAGCAGTTATAAGGGGTTCAAGTGAGGGGATGTGGGGTGTTAGAAAAAAAAGGCACTGAAAAGTGCCTTTACATGGAGGTCAATGGGGGACTGTGTTTTCTCTATAAATATATATGTATATGCTTATATACATATATATTTATGTGCTAATATGTGTATATACAGATATAAACACATAAATATATGTATATATAAGCATATACATATATATTTATTTATTGCTGCTTAGCGCTGTGAGATTTGCCCCATGTGCTGCGTTAGGTGGTTTGCCGTGGCTGCTGGCATGAAAACGAGGCTCCTATTGGAGCTTATGGAAGAGCTCTCTTGTGAGCGCTTGGCTTTTGGCAATGTGAATGTGAGAATGTGTTCGGATTGTGCTAAACCTGTAATACCAGCGCACATTTACATGCAATGGGATTATTGAGTGGAGCCTAAATAGTGTGCTTGCGTATGCAAGGGACAGAATCACGGCGTGCGGCAGCGCTAATCTGAAACCGGAACCATAAGGAAGCAAGAAGTCATCCAATGAGGTGAGTGCTATACCGGAGTGCCGTAACCAAGGGAGATCAACCCCAAAAAGAGAATACTGGAAAAAAGAGGCAGGCACTACTCGGGGAGTAAAATATCATGAAATATTTATTCAAAAACCACCGAAATAAAGTACAGGAGGCTTTAAAAATTACTCCAACAAGGTGCAGACTTACAGACAAACAGAGGGACAGAAGGCCTGACGCGTTTCGCGCCCCCTAGTGGCGCTTAATCATAGGCATCATCTGGTCCTAATAAAATGCCAGGTAGAATGGCGTATTCAAAGAAAAGATTAGTCTTACAATAACGTGTAGATGTATTTTTTAAAGTTTCATTAGCTGTTTAAATATTGACAAAATAAGTGTGAAAATGTAGGCGTAGATTTATCAAGCAGCGAATGCTGCTTTCCACGCACAAGATATCCGGCTCGCCGGAAACCTAAGTTAAGAAGAAGCGGTAATAAGAACGCTGCTCCTTAACTTGTCCGCCATCTCTTAGGTGGTGGATAGCAATCATCCTGATCTGATCAGGGTTGATTGACACCCCCCGAATGTGCAGGGGGAGGCATTGCATAAGCATTTCTTGTGAAATGCTTGTGCAATGTTAAATGCCAACAGCGTTTAGCGATGCAGAGCGGACATGATTCGTTATAGCGAATAATGTCCGCCCAGGGTTTAATAAATTGACCTCGTAGTGTCTATATAAAAAGCTAAAATCCATGCTCATATCTAGCTGTTCAATTAGATACCTACTTCTTCAAAATGTTCTAAATTCTAGAATACTAAGATAGTAAGTTGTTAACAGTATAGTTCTGTTATTTAGCAACTTTTGAAATTGCTAGTACAATAGACTTTTTAGCTTGTGTCTAACCAATGAATCCTTGCACGAGGGCATTATATGTGCTTCGGAGCATCTGTATGCAGTAACACGCATTGAAATTCCAATTTTAACTAACTTATTGTAGTTATAGCAGAAATAAGAAAATTATATTTTGGTATTAGAAATGCATTTTAACACCTGATTCCATTGTACATTTGAATATATATATATAATAGAAACTGCTATACGTAAAAGTAACACAGCACTTCATAGAAAGTGATATTTTAACAAGAACATCTTTTGCTTTTGTGTAAATAATGTGGTGTACTCCATATTCCCTAAATAGGCTAAAAGGATATTCTGTAACCTGCAACTTAAAGTGCCGGTTTAAGCAATTTGCAGTATTTTGAGAACCTAAAATAGAGGGGAAAAGAGCAATGTTTACACAAAATCAAGAGCTGCATAATGTCTCTTTAACATAAATTGATCTGTTCCAAAGAATAAAAAACAAAAAATATACCAAATATTTTGTAAGCTGATAATGGAACATAAAACATAAATTTAACCTATTGGCTGTATTTATCTTATCAGTATACGCACCACAATATTCTACAACACTGAACTTTTACAATTAGACTTGGCAATGGAATTAATACAGGAGGCAGTGTACGCTGCTTGATAGAGCTGACAATCTAGATCATAAGCTGATTATTTCACCTGTGCTTTAGTTAGAATATAATGAATATCTGGCCTGTGAAGGGTCCTGAAGACTGGATTTGAACAACACTGATTTGGGTGACATCCTAACTTTACCCCCTGGAATGTACTAAGCTAGAAAATCAAACAAACTCAAAAGATAGGGAAGAGTAGGGCTTTAAGATATAGGGCTATATTTACTAACTCTCAAATGAATACAGGCGGAGATCTCCGTCCTTGTCTGTCTGGCACTGCAGCAATATGCTGCCCAAATTTATCATTGCTTACTTTGCCTCGTCTGCAACGCCACCTCCTGCTCGCACGCAGCCAATCGGGCCCAAGCATAGGGCAGTTAATCTCCATGGTCGGAAACGTCTGGGGGAATTAAAATATGCCCCTTTACAGTTGGCGTATAGGTTAAGAATCAGCAATCGGATGCTTCTTAACTCTTGTCTGCAGGCTCATTAGTGCAAATCTGCAGCCAAAGGTGCTCCAAAGTTACATTCGTAGCTTCTTAAATAGATCCCATACTCTAAGGGCCTGATGCTTAAAAACGCTTCAACTTGGAGTGAGATTGTAGTTTAGACTTCACAGGGACAGAACTCTCTGTATTGTCTAAGATAAAAGGGCAGATCTTGAAAGTCACAAAGATCTGAGAGCTGTCTCCCATTGAAAGTAATGAGGCTCTCTGGGATGCAGAATCCCACAAATAAAATCAGAATGTTTTCACTACAGGTTACACAAAAGATAACGCACCCTGAGCTATAGATTGTGCTCGACTTAAAGGGACAGTCTACACCAGAATTTTTATTATTTAAAAAGATAGATAATCCCTTTATTACCCATTTACCAGTTTTGCATATCCAACACAGTTAAATTAATATACTTTTTACCTCTGTGATTACCTTGTATCTAAGCCTCTGCAGACTGCCCCCCATCTCAGTGCTTTTGACAGACATGCAGTCTAGCCAATCAGTGCAGACTCCTAGGTAACTCCACGGGAGTGAGCACAATGTTATCTATATAACACACATGAACCAGTACTGTCTTACTGTAAAAAACTTTCAAAATGCTCTCTGCTAGGAGACGGTTTTCAACGGTTTAGAAATCAGTTTGAACCTTCCTAGGTTTAGCTTTTAAAAAATACCACCAAGAGAACAAAGCAAATTTGATGATAAAAGTAAATTGGAAAGTTGTTTAAAATTGCATGCCCTATCTGAATCATGGAAGTTTAATTTTGACTAGACTGTCCCTTTAATGTAGCCCATAGTAAGCTTGAGTCTAATACTTTACAAATTACATGCTCCTATACAATACGGTATGCAATTTTGGCATCAAATTGTCCCTTTAAATAACTAAATACACGTTTTGACGAGCATAGATACTCTCTTATTGAATTCATTGATTTGTCAGCAATATTTTTGTTTCCTATGAAATTATTGTATGAGGTCACCTGTTGACCCTGTATTGTCAGAAAACAATAGATACGTATGTATGCTCTTTCTTGTCTAATGACCAATGACCTTTTTCCCCAGCTGCAGAAAGATCACAGATTTTTCTACATCAGATACAAACACAGAGATGCTATACATTATTTTATTTAACTCTCTCTGGTAATCTTGCATATGACTCATGTTTATAAAGTTGATTTATTGCAATATTGCTCCAAGAAGGCACTTTGTAGGCTGTGAATAAAAGGTCTCTGCAGGCTTTGAAACTTATTCAAAAGACAATTGTATGTAACATATAAATAATAAAATATCACAATATTGAAAAACATTTATGATATATAGTTCTATATACGATATTATTTTGACATGATATCATTAGACACAAATGATATCAAAAAAAGCTTTAAAGAGATTCAAGATTTTTTAATTTTATATTGCAGGCCTAATACAGCTACATAAATTTACAAAATCTATAAAGAAATAGACAGACAGATATAGATAGATAGATAGATAGATAGATAGATATAGGATCATTACATGTCAAATATACAAATGCAGGTTGCCATTTTTTATTTTTCTGAAAATTGAGTAGTGCTTTCTATCCCCCTCCTTGTGAAAAAGGTAGCAAAAAACCGCCTCAGGACAATTTTTGGATTGCCCACAATGTTTTTTTCTGTAAGAGCTATACAGCTCCACATGGTGTCTTTGGAAAGCTGACCATCAGTTTTTTTATTGTTATATTTAAAGGGACATGAAACCCAAACATTTTCGTTCATGATTTACGTAGAATATACATTTTTAAACAACTTTCTAGTTTACATCTATTTTTAAATTTGCTTCATTCTCTTGATATCATATGTTGAAGGAGTAGCAATGCACTACTGGTTTCTTACTGAACACATGGGTGAGCCAATGACAATCAGAAAATATATATATATATGCAGCCACCAAAAAGGATAATATAAGAAGGAAGCACATTAAACAATAGAAGTAAATTGTAAAGTTGTTTAAAATTGTATGTTCTGTCTAAATCATGAATGTCTAATTATGACTTTACTGTTCCTTTAAAGGGCCAGTAAACCTTAAAAATAATGTTATATAATTCTGCACATAGTGCAGAATTATATAACATTATTTAGGTGCTATAGCCATAAAAGCATTTTTTACCGTTTAATTTGCTAAAATACGGCGCTTTAACAGACCCGCTCTCTGCTCTCTGCTGAGCGGGTCTGTTATTTTTAGTCAGCGCATCGGGCCAGCTGTATAGTCACAGCCCGGCCCGACCGCGCTATAAGACTAAGTGCAGCTCGCTCCTGTCACAAATCAATGAATTCAATAAGAGAGTATCTATGCTCGTCAAAACGTGTATTTAGTTATTTAAAGGGACAATTTGATGCCAAAATTGCATACCGTATTGTATAGGAGCATGTAATTTGTAAAGTATTAGACTCAAGCTTACTATGGGCTACATTAAAGGGACAGTCTAGTCAAAATTAAACTTCCATGATTCAGATAGGGCATGCAATTTTAAACAACTTTCCAATTTACTTTTATCATCAAATTTGCTTTGTTCTCTTGGTGGTATTTTTTAAAAGCTAAACCTAGGAAGGTTCAAACTGATTTCTAAACCGTTGAAAACCGTCTCCTAGCAGAGAGCATTTTGAAAGTTTTTTACAGTAAGACAGTACTGGTTCATGTGTGTTATATAGATAACATTGTGCTCACTCCCGTGGAGTTACCTAGGAGTCTGCACTGATTTGCTAGACTGCATGTCTGTCAAAAGCACTGAGATGGGGGTAACTCCACGGGAGTGAGCACAATGTTATCTATATAACACACATGAACCAGTACTGTCTTACTGTAAAAAACTTTCAAAATGCTCTCTGCTAGGAGACGGTTTTAAACGGTAAAAAATGCTTTTATGGCTATAGCACCTAAATAATGTTATATAATTCTGCACTATGTGCAGAATTATATAACATTATTTTTAAGGTTTACTGTCCCTTTAAGTGCTGTGATTTGTTGGGCCTTTGTAACTCTATTAATGACTTAACAAACCTCCATTTTCTACATATTTAGGCCTTTAAAGTTCAATGAAGGACTACTAGTAAAAACTTTTTTTTTTTCTTGGGTACTCTCCCATGGGTAGTATGTTTGGAAAAAAATCAGCTTGTTAATCTCAGCCCAATTGGGACACATTTTAAAAATTGGTCCCACATTTAGCCCAGGTACCTAATAGTGCAAGCACTTACAGCAGAGTGATAAACTGTATAGAGATGTACACTGAAAAGCTACACCCAGCTGCTCACAGGACCCCCACAGACTGGGATGGAGATGTTTCCTGGGCAGGTCGTCAAAAGGGGATGTAAGCAATCAGTAATACACCCTATTTTACAATTTCGTACACACAGAAATAAATGCAGAATTAACAGAATATAAACAGTTTGCAAGCGGTGTGAATAGTAAGAGTATAAAAGAAGACATACAAATTAGATAAAGTAAAGCAGTAGGCCAAGCAATCACACCCTGCTGCTCACAGACCCCCGTGAAAAAATACACGGGGTGTAGTCTGGGCAGGTGATATAATGGGATCTAAGTTGTTGGACCTAAAGCTCTATGCAATACAGTGATAAATGGTTTACAGCCAAGAAAGCTATATTGTTACACACTTTTAACACTTGAGGAGATACGTTATAAGTAAAGAGAGTCCTGTGGACATCTATGGCAAGTTCCTTGCAATTATGCGTGCAAATGTAAGCACTCAAATGGACACGTAACGTTCTTCTTTTTCCTGTGAAGCAATGTGTAAATTTCCAGAAAGAGAGAACACCTCGTCAGGCGTCACTTGGCTGTAATTTGTCAACTGTAGTCGTGTTTATTTCTGTGCTGCATACTAGTAAGTTAATGTATCGCTTAAATAGTGCACCTTCCTTTGGAGTGGTCGCTGTTAAGGCAGATACCCATCATTGCCATTTGCCATGTCGATAGTCACCAGGCTGGATGCTTTGCTGAGTTCAGCTACAGACAAACAAACTGCTCCATATTCAAGCAATAGTGTAGGAGGTACACAGGGCTGCGTGATCCAGTCCACTGATGCCAACGCGCTTTTCACCCCCTCGTCTATCGGTAATGCGGGCCTTTGTCATCTTATATCTAATTTTTATGTCTACTTTTATACTTTTACTATTCACACCGCTTGCAAACTGTTTATATTCTGTTAATTCTGCATTTATTTCTGTGTGTACAAAATTGTAAAATAGGGTGTATTACTGATTGATTAGATCCCCTTTTGACGACCTGCCCAGGAAACACCTCCATCCCAGTTTGTGGGGGTCCTGTGAGCAGCTGGGTGTAGCTTTTCAGTGTACATCTCTATACAGTTTATCACTCTGCTGTAAGTGCTTGCACTATTAGTTACCTGGGCTTACCTGACCGGTCAGGTTTTGTACATAATATTTCTTGTAAGACATTTAGATATTCTAGTATGTTTGGCCTACGCATCTAGATAACAACCTTTATTTTGCACATCCTCTAAGAGGATGCGGTGTGTTTATAAATTAAATTGCTGTACCAATAAATTGTTACTATGCTTACTTAAGTAAAGGAGTTGTATATTTTTGTGTAAAAATAGTGCTTATTTCCCTGTCTTTTTCTAAACAACATATTTTTTGTTTCTTGCTCTCTCATATATTTTCTTGATATATATATATATATATATATATATATATATATATATATACATTCAGATATTTAAACAAAATATTCTCCTGAGAAAGGTAGCATAAAATCGCCTTTTCAGGGCGTTTTTGTATTGCCCATATTTTTTTTCATGGGTATATAAAGCACTACCTAATTCAATATATTTTGGATTTTAAAAATTGGTCCTACATTTACATATTTGGCCCTGAAAAAGCATATATATATGTCTGTAAATACAGTATATGTGAAGCTTAAAAATAGTAGTGCTTGGGACCAGGATGTACTCTAGATCAAACACCCAAAGATAATAAGTCGAAAAAATAATAATGTCCTTGCACTGTAGAATATGCAAATCAAATCATGCATGAACATCAAAATATATGCAAAAGTGAATTTTTTTTTTAATTTGAATAATAACAATATACATATATATATATATATATATATATATATATATATATATATATATATATATATATACCTAGTTAAAAAAAGAGAATACCGGCACCCTCCAGGTCAGTTTAAACACTTCTTGTTTATTTAGTAACATAAAAAGAACAAAAGGTTACAACAGTCAGAGCACCTCTGACATGTTTTGGCTTAGTAGCCATAATCATAGACTTTATAAATATATTAGGGCTGCATGATTAATCGCATATGCGATTTAAAACCAACATTAATCACCACAATTTAAAAACCGCGAGAATACACAATTTTTGGCTAAAAAAAAATCCTCAGATGTGGCTAAACTGCATTGATTTTATGTGATTTCTTTCAAACCAGCTCCATCTAGTGGTTGCTTTTAACACACATTTGTAAAATGGCCCTTTTACTTTCACTTTCTGTTTGTGATCTCAGTAGCAGCCGATCAATCAATAGAAGTCTAAAAGCAGTCAAGATAAAACATTTAAAAAAAGAAGAAAAAATAAAAAAATATATTATATATATATATATATATACATACACACATATGTGTGTGTAACTGTGTATGTGATTATATATATATATATATATATATATATATATATATATATGTGTGTGTGTGTGTATATATATATATATAAATTAGGGTTGCACTGATACCGATACCAAGTATTTGCATGAGTACTTGTACTCGTGCAAATGCACCGATACTTATACCGATACCTCCACTTCCTACCCATATGCTATCTTGTGGTGTTTTTTCAAACTGTATGTTCCCATTTAATTTTAAGCTGAAGTGGAGACTAAACTAAAAATTGTTCTGCCAATACAAATTGCTGTTATTTGTATTATTGTAGGAAATATCACTGTACCTTGTTCAGACAAACCCCTGAAGTACTGGTCAGTTAATAAACTGAGATTTCCAAATCTGGAGAAAATGGTCCAAAAATATCTTTCTGCCCCATGCAGTAGTGTGGAAAGTGAAAGACTATTCAATTTAGAGTCAAACCTCCTTACTGATAGCAAAAACAGACTCAGACTAATAGCTGAACATGCAGAGATGCTTCTGTTCTGTTCCTTAAAAAGAACTTGCCACTAACTTTTGAAAAATTATTCTAATTGCTAAATTGCCTTTTTTACTGCTAGTTCTCATCTTGCACAATGATGTTCAAAACATACTGTACTCTGAGGAACATCCATAGGTTAGCTTATATAATTGCAGGAAGAGTACTCAAAACAAAAATTAAGTTAATTGCAATGAGCACTCATCCTGCAATTATAGGACTAGATTTAAATTATATTTGATTGGTAAGCTTTATCAATGCTTTGTTCACATTTCCAACTTCATAGACTTTAGCATAGCATTGGTAAAACTTACCAGTCAAATTAGCCCATAGTGTTGTTCCCCATGATTAAACAGTGCACTGTTCTATTTTTACCCTTTTTTCTATTTTTTACTGTATTGCACTTTTGGTTAGTTGTGATTTTATATTTGTTGTTATTATTAATATATTTTATTGTAATATTTTTATTTATAAGCATGTTCTGTGAAGTTTATGACAAATAAAACTGTTTTATAATTTCATAATGTCTTTTAAGTTACAGTACTTCATAATTATAAAGAAGGAATCTTAAACAATTAGTCTGTATTGTGCTTGGTTAACTGTCACATGACATTTAAAAAAAAAGTATCGGTAATTGGTATCAGCGAGTATTTGAAAACAAGTATCGGTACTTGTACTCGGTCTTAAAAAAATGGTATCGGTGCAACCCTAATATAAATATATATATATATATATATATACACACACATATGTGGTTTGTATTTTTATGCTCCCAGAGTATATTCGACATTCATAAACATATATATATATACACTCACCGGCCACTTTATTAGGTACATCTGTTTAATTGCTTGGCAACACAAATTGCTAATCAGCCAATCACATGGCAGAAGCTCAATGCATTTAAGCATCTAAACATGGTGAAGACAACTTGCTGCAGTTCAAACTGATCATCAGAATTGGGAAGAAAGGGGATTTAGGTGACTTTGAATGTGGCATGGTTGTTGGTGCCAGAGGGGCTGGTCTGAGTATTTTAAAAACTGCTGATCTACTTGGTTTTTTATCCACAAACATCTTTATGACTACAGTGTACCTATGTTCTGATGGCTACTTCCAGCAGGATAATGCACCATGTCACAAAGTTCAAATCATCTCAAACTGTTTTTTAGAACATGACAATGAGTTCACTGTACTCCGATGGCCTCCAGTCACCAGATCTCAATCCAATAGAGCACCTTTGGGATGTGGTGGAATGGGAGATTCGCATCATGGATGTGCAGCCTACAAATCTGCAGCAACTGCGTGATGCTATCATGTCAATATGGACCAAAATGTCTGAGGAATGTTTCCAATACCTTGTTGAATCTATGCCACAAAGAATAAAGGCAGTTCTGAAGGCAAAAGGGGTCCAACCTGGTACTTGCAAGGTGTACCTAATAAAGTGGCCAGTGAGTGTGTATGTATGTATATATATATATATAGTGTTATGTGAAGAGTCAGCCACTAATGACATTTATAAAGGAGATAAAATTTAGATTGAATTAATTATTTTTAAGGTGCTAAATTGGCACCATTGGTGCAGACCGTGAAAAAAAGGATAATATTAAATTACAGCGAGAGATAGGTGCAGCAAAAGGGATATGATAAGCCCAATTATCAAAGCCAGGAAAATCAGCACTCTTATTCAGTGGTACAAAAATATAAATATGTATTTAAAGATCAAAAAAGACTCAGGTGAAGGGATAGCATTAAGAGCAACCTCCTCATTAAAACTTGCTATCTAACCATAAAGCAGTGGGTAATTACCCCTGTGGTAGCTGTGTCAAATGTGAATTCATGTTGAAAACCAAGACCTTTAAAGATTGGAAAGGGAGAACTTTTAAACTTAGGTATTTTTTCAACTGTAACTCAGAGGGGGTGGTATATCTCTTGTCCTGTTCTAGTCCTTGCCTCTACATAGGTAAAACAAAGAGAGTTTTCAAGGACAGGATACAAAAACATTGAGATGATATTAAGAATAAATGTAAAATTAGCAGCGTGGCAAGACACTTTGAGCTTTGGCATGGAAGTAACCCTGACTGTTTGAGGTTTACTCGCATAGACAGAGGTATAACAAATGGTAGAGGGGGGACCAGGACAAATGCCTTCTGCAAAAAAAATGTGGTTGGATCTATAGGATCTACTATCGCCCCACATGGCCTTAAAGGGACATGAAACCCACATTTTTTCTTTCATGATTTAGAAAGAGCAGCAATTTTAAACAACTTTCTAATTTACTTCTATTATCTAATTTGTTTTATTCTCTTATTATTCTTTGCTGAAAAGCATATCTAGATAGGCTCAGTAGCTGCTGATTGGTTCCTGCACATCAAAGCCTTGTGTGATTGGCTCACCTATGTGCATTGCTTTTTCTTCAACTAAGGATATCTAAAAAATGAAGCAAAATAAATAATAGAAGTAAAATGTAATATTGTTTAAATTTGTATTCTCTGTATGAATCATGAAAGAAAAATTTTAAGTTTATTGTCCCTTTAATGAGAAACTCGACCTTGTCTGTTTCTTAGGATAAATTTCCTTATGTAACTATTTCTACAGAGGCTTTTAAACAGCTCTCTACAGAGCATTCTATGAATTGCATCCATGTGACACAGTGAAAGCTAATATGTTCCTTTTATGAAATTGAGGTAATGTCTGTAACATCAGTAGCAAATTTCTGTAAATAATATATCCCTGTATAAATTATGGGATTTGTAAACTTGTATATGTATTTCTAAGAAACACAGTAATCAAATAAACAATACACTACAATGTATCCTTTTCACTTGTTTCCATGGGCGGTCATACAGAATTGGCTTAAAAGGACAGTAAGTGGGAGTGTACAATCAGCCCTGAGGAAGCTCCGTTGAGTCTTGTGACGTTGGGGTAAAAACGCGTGTAGGCATTGGAGGACTGAGTCCCTCCTGTGAAGGCACCAAATCCGAATGCTGGCGGTCTGAAAATCGCTTGACCGGTGTCTGTATGCGTAAGTTTATTGGCAATTTGGAAGCTAAGTACTGCTGTTTGAATTGATCTGCTACAACAGCATTGTTGACACGGGTCTGATCTAAGAAACGGCGTGTTTTCTATAGCAGATGAAAATGAGCCTCCAAGTCTGTTTCATTATAGGCAGTTGAACATTGCATAAGAAATTATGCTAACATCTTCTTCCAATGCTTGTTGTTGTATCTGTATGAACAACTGTTTATTTACTTATGTCCGCTACACTTTATATACCATTATATACCAGTATTATCTCTAGCGCTCCATATCATGGATGACATAGATGCCCAGGTTTGGCCTCCATAAGCTGTTTTGCTTGGGGGTTCTGTGTGCAGCAGGGTGTTGTCAGCCCGTCTGTTGGTGAAGCTAATTATTCCTGGCTTGACCTGCCTCTAACACGTTATTATCGCTGTTTACTAATGTTTAGATTTACAGCCTTAGTTATGAGGAGCGGTCCTTTATATTATTATATAACTTTTAATATAATATTGTTTTTATATTTAGGTGTTTTTTTGTCACTGTAAATTTGCTGCAGTAGTTATTTGGGGGCACATGTATCCTGTGATGATAGCTTGTATGTTGCTCTTAATGCTACCCCTTCACCGGAGTCTTTAATATTTATATTTTTGTACCATTGAATAAGAGTGCTGATTTCCCTGGCTTTGACAATTGGGCTTATCATATCCCTTTTGCTGCACATATATATATATATATATACATACCTATATATATACCTCATCTGTCCATTTATAATAACCTGTCTGTCTGTTTATAAATACAATATAGTCTTCTATTCAAATCATACATCTGTTTGAAAACTGACGCCTAGATTTAGAGTTTTGCGGCCAAAGGGGTGCGTTAGCTACGCGTGTTTCTTTCCCCCCGCACCTTTTAAATAACGCTGGTATTGAGAGTTCTCTGAAGGGCTCCGTTAGGCTCCAAAAAGGGAGCGTACAGGCATATTTACCGCCACTTCAACTCTTAATACCAGCGTTGCTTACGGTAGTGGCTAGCTGGAAAAACATGCTCGTGCACGATTCCCCCATAGGAAACAATGGGGCAGTTTGGGCTGAAAAAAAACCTAACACCTGCAAAAAAGCAGCGTTCAGCTCCTAACGCAGCCCCATTGTTTCCTATGGGGAAACACTTTTTAAGTCTGCACCTAACACCCTAACATGAACCCTGAGTCTAAACACCCCTAACCTTACGCTTATTAACCCCTAATCTGCCACCCCCACTATCGCTGACACCTGCATTATACAATTAACCCCTAATCTGCCGCTCCGTACACCGCAGCAGCCTACATTATACCTATGTACCCCTAATCTGCTGCCCCTAACATCGCCGACCCCTATATTATATTTATTAACCCCTAATCTGCCCACGCCAACGTCGCCGCTACCTTACCTACACTTATTAACCCCTAAACCGCTGCACTCCCGCCTTGCAAACCCTATAATAAATAGTATTAACCCCTAATCTGCCCCCCCTAACATCGCCGACACCTAACTTCAAGTATTAACCCCTAATCTGCCGACCGGACCTCGCCGCTACTCTAATAAATGTATTAACCCCTAAAGCTAAGTCTACCCCTAACCCTAACACCCCCCTAAATTAAATATAATTTTAATCTAACAAAATAAATTAAATATTATTAACTAAAGTCTTCCTATTTAAAACTAAATACTTACCTGTAAAATAAACCCTAATATAGCTACAATATAACAAATAATTATATTGTAGCTATTTTAGGATTTATATTTATTTTACAGGCAACTTTGTACAGTATTTATTTTAACTAGGTACAATAGCTATTAAATAGTTATTTACTATTTAATAGCTACCTAGTTAAAATAATTACCAAATTACCTGTAAAATAAATCCTAACCTAAGTTACAATTAAACCTAACACTACACTATCAATAAATAAATTAAATCAATTAACTACAAGTACCTACAATTAAATAAACTAAACTAAATTACAAAAGAAAAACAAACACTAAATTACAAAAAATAAAAAAAGATTACAAGGATTTTAAGCTAATTACACCTACTCTAAGCCCCCTAATAAAATAACAAAGCCCCCCAAAATAAAAAATTCCCTACCCTAATCTAAATTAAAATAGTTAACAGCTCTATTACCTTACCAGCCCTTAAAAGGGCTTTTTGCGGGGCATGCCCCAAATAAATCAGCTCTTTTGCCTGTAAAAAAAACACAATACCACCCCCCAACATTGCAACCCACCACCCACATACCCCTTCTCTAACCCAAACCCCCCTTAAATAAACCTAACACTACCCCCTGAAGATCTCCCTACCTTGAGTCGTCTACACTCAGCCGAGCACCGATGGACCAAAAGAAGACATCCGGAGCAGCAGAAGTCTTCATCCTATCCGGGCAGAAGAGGACATCCGGACCGGCAGACATCTTCATCCAAGCGGCATCTTCTATCTTCATCCATCCGATGAGGAGCGGCTCCATCTTCAAGACCTCCGGCACGGAACATCCTCTTCCTACCGACGACTACCAACGAATGAAGGTTCCTTTAAGTGACGTCATCCAAGATGGCGTCCCTCGAATTCTGATTGGCTGATAGGATTCTATCAGCCAATCGGAATTAAGGTAGGAAAAATCTGATTGGCTGATTGAATCAGCCAATCAGATTCAAGTTCAATCGGATTGGCTGATCCAATCAGCCAATCAGATTGAGCTCTCATTCTATTGGCTGATCGGAACAATCCGATTGAACTTGAATCTGATAGCATTAAGAGCAACCTCCTCATTAAAACTTGCTATCTAACCATAAAGCAGTGGGTAATTACCCCTGTGGTAGCTGTGTCAAATGTGAATTCATGTTGAAAACCAAGACCTTTAAAGATTGGAAAGGGAGAACTTTTAAACTTAGGTATTTTTTCAACTGTAACTCAGAGGGGGTGGTATATCTCTTGTCCTGTTCTAGTCCTTGCCTCTACATAGGTAAAACAAAGAGAGTTTTCAAGGACAGGATACAAAAACATTGAGATGATATTAAGAATAAATGTAAAATTAGCAGCGTGGCAAGACACTTTGAGCTTTGGCATGGAAGTAACCCTGACTGTTTGAGGTTTACTCGCATAGACAGAGGTATAACAAATGGTAGAGGGGGGACCAGGACAAATGCCTTCTGCAAAAAAAATGTGGTTGGATCTATAGGATCTACTATCGCCCCACATGGCCTTAAAGGGACATGAAACCCACATTTTTTCTTTCATGATTTAGAAAGAGCAGCAATTTTAAACAACTTTCTAATTTACTTCTATTATCTAATTTGTTTTATTCTCTTATTATTCTTTGCTGAAAAGCATATCTAGATAGGCTCAGTAGCTGCTGATTGGTTCCTGCACATCAAAGCCTTGTGTGATTGGCTCACCTATGTGCATTGCTTTTTCTTCAACTAAGGATATCTAAAAAATGAAGCAAAATAAATAATAGAAGTAAAATGTAATATTGTTTAAATTTGTATTCTCTGTATGAATCATGAAAGAAAAATTTTAAGTTTATTGTCCCTTTAATGAGAAACTCGACCTTGTCTGTTTCTTAGGATAAATTTCCTTATGTAACTATTTCTACAGAGGCTTTTAAACAGCTCTCTACAGAGCATTCTATGAATTGCATCCATGTGACACAGTGAAAGCTAATATGTTCCTTTTATGAAATTGAGGTAATGTCTGTAACATCAGTAGCAAATTTCTGTAAATAATATATCCCTGTATAAATTATGGGATTTGTAAACTTGTATATGTATTTCTAAGAAACACAGTAATCAAATAAACAATACACTACAATGTATCCTTTTCACTTGTTTCCATGGGCGGTCATACAGAATTGGCTTAAAAGGACAGTAAGTGGGAGTGTACAATCAGCCCTGAGGAAGCTCCGTTGAGTCTTGTGACGTTGGGGTAAAAACGCGTGTAGGCATTGGAGGACTGAGTCCCTCCTGTGAAGGCACCAAATCCGAATGCTGGCGGTCTGAAAATCGCTTGACCGGTGTCTGTATGCGTAAGTTTATTGGCAATTTGGAAGCTAAGTACTGCTGTTTGAATTGATCTGCTACAACAGCATTGTTGACACGGGTCTGATCTAAGAAACGGCGTGTTTTCTATAGCAGATGAAAATGAGCCTCCAAGTCTGTTTCATTATAGGCAGTTGAACATTGCATAAGAAATTATGCTAACATCTTCTTCCAATGCTTGTTGTTGTATCTGTATGAACAACTGTTTATTTACTTATGTCCGCTACACTTTATATACCATTATATACCAGTATTATCTCTAGCGCTCCATATCATGGATGACATAGATGCCCAGGTTTGGCCTCCATAAGCTGTTTTGCTTGGGGGTTCTGTGTGCAGCAGGGTGTTGTCAGCCCGTCTGTTGGTGAAGCTAATTATTCCTGGCTTGACCTGCCTCTAACACGTTATTATCGCTGTTTACTAATGTTTAGATTTACAGCCTTAGTTATGAGGAGCGGTCCTTTATATTATTATATAACTTTTAATATAATATTGTTTTTATATTTAGGTGTTTTTTTGTCACTGTAAATTTGCTGCAGTAGTTATTTGGGGGCACATGTATCCTGTGATGATAGCTTGTATGTTGCTCTTAATGCTACCCCTTCACCGGAGTCTTTAATATTTATATTTTTGTACCATTGAATAAGAGTGCTGATTTCCCTGGCTTTGACAATTGGGCTTATCATATCCCTTTTGCTGCACATATATATATATATATATATATATATATATATATATATATATATATATATATACCTATATATATACCTCATCTGTCCATTTATAATAACCTGTCTGTCTGTTTATAAATACAATATAGTCTTCTATTCAAATCATACATCTGTTTGAAAACTGACGCCTAGATTTAGAGTTTTGCGGCCAAAGGGGTGCGTTAGCTACGCGTGTTTCTTTCCCCCCGCACCTTTTAAATAACGCTGGTATTGAGAGTTCTCTGAAGGGCTCCGTTAGGCTCCAAAAAGGGAGCGTACAGGCATATTTACCGCCACTTCAACTCTTAATACCAGCGTTGCTTACGGTAGTGGCTAGCTGGAAAAACATGCTCGTGCACGATTCCCCCATAGGAAACAATGGGGCAGTTTGGGCTGAAAAAAAACCTAACACCTGCAAAAAAGCAGCGTTCAGCTCCTAACGCAGCCCCATTGTTTCCTATGGGGAAACACTTTTTAAGTCTGCACCTAACACCCTAACATGAACCCTGAGTCTAAACACCCCTAACCTTACGCTTATTAACCCCTAATCTGCCACCCCCACTATCGCTGACACCTGCATTATACAATTAACCCCTAATCTGCCGCTCCGTACACCGCAGCAGCCTACATTATACCTATGTACCCCTAATCTGCTGCCCCTAACATCGCCGACCCCTATATTATATTTATTAACCCCTAATCTGCCCACGCCAACGTCGCCGCTACCTTACCTACACTTATTAACCCCTAAACCGCTGCACTCCCGCCTTGCAAACCCTATAATAAATAGTATTAACCCCTAATCTGCCCCCCCTAACATCGCCGACACCTAACTTCAAGTATTAACCCCTAATCTGCCGACCGGACCTCGCCGCTACTCTAATAAATGTATTAACCCCTAAAGCTAAGTCTACCCCTAACCCTAACACCCCCCTAAATTAAATATAATTTTAATCTAACAAAATAAATTAAATATTATTAACTAAAGTCTTCCTATTTAAAACTAAATACTTACCTGTAAAATAAACCCTAATATAGCTACAATATAACAAATAATTATATTGTAGCTATTTTAGGATTTATATTTATTTTACAGGCAACTTTGTACAGTATTTATTTTAACTAGGTACAATAGCTATTAAATAGTTATTTACTATTTAATAGCTACCTAGTTAAAATAATTACCAAATTACCTGTAAAATAAATCCTAACCTAAGTTACAATTAAACCTAACACTACACTATCAATAAATAAATTAAATCAATTAACTACAAGTACCTACAATTAAATAAACTAAACTAAATTACAAAAGAAAAACAAACACTAAATTACAAAAAATAAAAAAAGATTACAAGGATTTTAAGCTAATTACACCTACTCTAAGCCCCCTAATAAAATAACAAAGCCCCCCAAAATAAAAAATTCCCTACCCTAATCTAAATTAAAATAGTTAACAGCTCTATTACCTTACCAGCCCTTAAAAGGGCTTTTTGCGGGGCATGCCCCAAATAAATCAGCTCTTTTGCCTGTAAAAAAAACACAATACCACCCCCCAACATTGCAACCCACCACCCACATACCCCTTCTCTAACCCAAACCCCCCTTAAATAAACCTAACACTACCCCCTGAAGATCTCCCTACCTTGAGTCGTCTACACTCAGCCGAGCACCGATGGACCAAAAGAAGACATCCGGAGCAGCAGAAGTCTTCATCCTATCCGGGCAGAAGAGGACATCCGGACCGGCAGACATCTTCATCCAAGCGGCATCTTCTATCTTCATCCATCCGATGAGGAGCGGCTCCATCTTCAAGACCTCCGGCACGGAACATCCTCTTCCTACCGACGACTACCAACGAATGAAGGTTCCTTTAAGTGACGTCATCCAAGATGGCGTCCCTCGAATTCTGATTGGCTGATAGGATTCTATCAGCCAATCGGAATTAAGGTAGGAAAAATCTGATTGGCTGATTGAATCAGCCAATCAGATTCAAGTTCAATCGGATTGGCTGATCCAATCAGCCAATCAGATTGAGCTCTCATTCTATTGGCTGATCGGAACAATCCGATTGAACTTGAATCTGATTGGCTGATTCAATCAGCCAATCAGATTTTTCCTACCTTAATTCCGATTGGCTGATAGAATCCTATCAGCCAATCAGAATTCGAGGGACACCATCTTGGATGACGTCATTTAAAGGAACCTTCATTCGTCGTCTAGTCGTCGGGGATGGAGGATGTTCCGCGCCGGAGGTCTTGAAGATGGAGCCACTCCTCGTCGGATGGATGAAGTTAGAAGATGCCGCTTGGATGAAGATGTCTGCCGGTTCGGATGTCCTCTTCTGCCCGGATAGGATGAAGACTTCTGCCGCTCAGGATGTCTTCTTTTGGTCCATCGGTGCTCGGCTGAGTGAAGACGACTCAAGGTAGGGAGATCTTCAGGGGGGTAGTGTTAGGTTTATTTAAGGGGGGTTTGGGTTAGAGTAGGGGTATGTGGGTGGTGGGTTGTAATGTTGGGGGGTGGTATTGTGTTTTTTTTACAGGCAAAAGAGCTGATTTATTTGGGGCATGCCCCGCAAAAAGGCCTTTTAAGGGCTGGTAAGGTAATAGAGCTGTTAACTTTATTAGGGGGCTTAGAATAAAAAAAACCACTAGCTTAAAATCCTTGTAATCTTTTTTTATTTTTTGTAATTTAGTGTTTGTTTTTCTTTTGTAATTTAGTTTAGTTTATTTAATTGTAGGTACTTGTAGTTAATTGATTTAATTTATTTATTGATAGTGTAGTGTTAGGTTTAATTGTAACTTAGGTTAGGATTTATTTTATAGGTAATTTGGTAATTATTTTAACTAGGTAGCTATTAAATAGTAAATAACTATTTAATAGCTATTGTACCTAGTTAAAATAAATACAAAGTTGCCTGTAAAATAAATATAAATCCTAAAATAGCTACAATATAATTATTTGTTATATTGTAGCTATATTAGGGTTTATTTTACAGGTAAGTATTCAGTTTTAAATAGGAAGACTTTAGTTAATAATATTTAATTTATTTCGTTAGATTAAAATTATATTTAACTTAGGGGGTGTTAGGGTTAGGGGTAGACTTAGCTTTAGGGGTTAATACATTTATTAGAGTAGCGGCGAGGTCCGGTCGGCAGATTAGGGGTTAATACTTGAAGTTAGGTATCGGCGATGTTAGTGAGAGGAGATTAGGGGTTAATAATAGTTATTATAGGGTTTTTGAGGCAGGAGTGAGGCAGTTTAGGGGTTAATACATTTATTAGAGTAGCAGCTAAGTCCGGTCGGCAGATTAGGGGTTAATAAGTGTAGGTAACGTAGCGGCGACGTTGGGAGGGGCAGATTAGGGGTTAATAAATATTATGTAGGTGTCAGCAATGTTAGGGGCAGCAGATTAGGGGTACATAGGGATAATGTAGGTGGCGGTGGTGTGCGGTCGGCAGATTAGGGTTTAAAAAAATGATTAGAGTGGCGGTGATGTGAGGGGACCTCAGTTTAGGGGTACATAGGTAGTTTATGGGTGTTAGTGTACATTACAGCACAGTAGTTAAGAGCTTTATAAACTGGCGTTAGCCCAGAAAGTTCTTAACTACTGACTTTTTTCTGCGGCTGGAGTCTTGTCGGTAGAGGGTCTAATGCTCACTTCAGCCAAGACTCTAAATACCGGCGTTAGGAAGATCCCATTGAAAAGATAGGATACGCCATTGACGTAAGGGGATCTGCGGTATGGAAAAGTCGCGGCTTGGAAGTGAGCATTAGACCCTATCCTGGCTGACTCTAAATACCAGCGGGCGGTAAAAAGCAGCGTTAGGAGCCCTTAACGCTGCTTTTGACGGCTAACGCAGAACTCTATTTCTAGCCGTATGTATCTCTGTTTAATACATTTTTAACGTATTAGCCAAAAAATGTCAGAATGGTTTATACCTCTTCTTTCTAATTGAGTCCAACACCTTTCGCAAGGCACTAAGACATTTCTTTATCTTTTCTTCTTTTAAGGTCCTTGGAGACTTTGTGGCTGGGATTCCGTTATCCAAAGAAAAAACCAGGAACAGGTGGGATCGGTTCATTTAAATGCAGAGGTACAAAGCATGACTTTTTGTTGAAATAATTGTCTCGAGCCCTTAGACAATTACTATCCATGTTAATTAGCAATAGATTAATTCATCCAGCTTAGTAAGAGCTAAAAGAGACATCTGTTAGCTCAAAAAAAAAAATTTTTCCCTTCTCGAAATGTAAATACAAAAGGTGAAATGTGATTCATATTAAAATGTTGTGTATGAGCAAAATATTAGTTTATTTCTTAAGATGGGTTCTCTGTTGAAATCCTGAACAAAGGGCTAAGAAATACCAAACACCTTTTTTTCAAAGAAAGGATAAAAAGAAAATTTATACTCTAATTAGCTCCTAGGCATGAAGGAACAGAAACCCGGTGTATCTATTTTTTTCCAACGTTGTTATACATTTCTAGACTGTTTTTCAATTTCTATGGCTTAAAATATTAAGCTGATTTAACACCAGGTTAGTAAAGAAATGTATACATTGTGATGTGTGCTATGTGTTGAAAATGAGAGATTAATTCAAGTTAACAATTTCAACAATGTAATAGAATTATTTCCTTTGGTGAATATCTTGTATTTTTAGTTATATATTGCTTGATGCAGATATCTGTAGTATTTTAGTTTATTTTTTTTTAGTATGGAATTTCTGGAGATATGTATCAACCTGTACCAATAAAACATTCTGCAATCCTAAATCAATAATTATTGTTCTAGGGCAGGCAAAATATGTTATATTTCCCTCTTTGCAAATGTTTTTGGAAGCAACAGCCCCCAGTGACTATAGGCAGTCTCTGCGAGACCCCCATATTCAAATACAAAGAGGGAAGACCCTTTTCAATAAGAAATGAACAACAGAGACAATCCATTACAATTATTTCATACATTTTTGAAATGACAACAAAAATGAGTCCATGAATGTTCTGTGCCACGAATTCCCCCTTGGCAGAAATAACAGGAAATATAAAGCAGAAATTGAAGATCTAATATTGCCTCTGATTGCCCACAATCCTCAGCAAAATGTCTCCTGGTTCATATGACATACAAGATGAAATATGTTTTGGGACCTGAGCAATAGGCAGTGGTGTGCAATGTGATTCTTTCTCAAAGATAGTGGAAAACAGCACACTTATAACACTGGGGCACAAAGTAACAGACCTGCCATGTCTTCATCAACAATTTTAAACAGTAGATTCCAGCCTCCAATTTTTAAAAATGCCTTTATTTTCTCATAATAGGGTCCATAGGAAAAAGGTAAAATGTTTAAGGCCTGCACTAGGCCCTTAGTCATGTATGTATGTCTAGTGCAGGCCTGAAACGTTGTCCTTCTTTCCTATGGACCCTACTCTGAGAAAATAAAGGTATTTTTCAAAATGAAAGGCTGGAATCCACAATGTGATTTTTTTCTCATCCCCCCAAAAAAAGCTTACTAAGTCATCTATAAAATGTACAGTTTTGGCCCTCTGCTATATCTACTTATATGAAGAATTGATGGATATAATTGATATTTTACTATAACTAAATATAAAGTAAAGTATCTAGTGCACATTTAGGTTTTGTGCTGCCCTAGGCACTCAAAATTCTGCTGTGCCCCCCCCCCCCCAAGGTTTTAGGACTTTTTGGCCATAACATTTTTTAGTCAGGCAGTAATGTGATTTTTTTTTTTTATGGCCTTTCCAAAGTAAATGTTTTCTCACACACCTTCACAGAGACATACACACAGAATTATACACATACTCACACAGAGACATACAAAGACACACACATCTATCTATTGCTGCAATATATATATAAAAACCCTGAAACACATATTTCTTAAAACAATACTTCCTCAAACACAATACTATGTGAAAGCCAACAGATCTAAAGGCAATAGCTAATTGCATAAAAGAAAGGTTCAAAGCTACTTCTAAACTGTAAGCACCATGGTCAATTATACCCCCCTAGAATGTAAGCTCTCTGGGCAAAATCCCATTATACTTCCATAATAATCCTTCGAAATACTAATACTTCTAAATGCTAATACTTCTAAAATAAATAAGCTTCTTACAAATATATCCACAAAAAAATGCTGCCCAAAATCTGCTGCCCTAGGCAAGTGCCTTGCTTTTCTAGGCCAAAATACGCCTCTGGTGCACATCCTTTATCTGATAAAAGCAAATAATATCAAATCTCACTGATGTATTGCATTGTTTATGCAAGCAAATCTGCAGAAACAATTAAAAGAACTAGTACTTTACATGATCTCAATACTGAGCTACAATGTAGCAAATCTTCTGTAACCTTCCATTATTGCACCTGACATGAGTATACTCACTACAAACCTCATGCACCTGTTGGTGATAGCAGATAAATACAAACCAAGTCAGGAAGCACCTGGTGACTATTTGATGCCTAATCTTAGGCAGTTTAAGAATATTTCTAGTTTTTTCCCTGCAAACAACCCTCTGTTAATTACTGCTTAAGAAGGATTATAACCAGATTTCCAGTTAATAAACATAGAATTAGGTTGTTTTTTTATTTGTTTTGTTTTCATTATGATCAGTGTGTGTAACCTGACTTAATTACCTTTTGTTAGCATTCACTGGTGCACATTATCACATTGTGCTGTTACATAAAACACATTTGTTGGGTGTCACATTTAAGGAACATTTACAGACTGATAGATACATGAGCGGCAAAATTCACCTTTGTTAATATTAAGATTCCATTTGAAGTACAGAGCAGAATTATCTTGGCGGAAGACTCTCCCTTAGGCTGTGCAATCTTGCAGATTCAACTGCTTCACAATTCTCCTGAGCTTATCAGATTCACCATTCGTAAAAGGAACATTGGTGCATTCTGTCAAAAAATGTCTAAGCCGAACAAACACACAAGAACAAACATGGCACGGTTAACCCCATCACTGCCTTGGTGCAGAGTCAAAACATATTCAAAGCTTTGCTCAGTGAATCTGGATAATGTAATATTGTTAGTCATATTTATTCTGTATTCCTTACAATATAAGCAAAATGATACAGAATTTCTGCAAATATCTCCTTTCTTTTTTATCTGCAAGGTTGTGAATTTTGAGAAGTATTTTTACACTTTACTAAATTCCAGCAGATGTTTGTTATTGTTGTTCTTTGTGGACATTAAAGGGAGAGTCAACTAAAAAAAATGTATTGTTTTAAAAACATAATTTATGCTTACCTGATAAATTTATTTCTCTTGTAGTGTATCCAGTCCACGGATCATCCATTACTTATGGGATATATTCTCCTTCCCAACAGGAAGTTGCAAGAGTCCACCCACAGCAAAGCTGCTATATAGCTCCTCCCCTAACTGCCATTACCAGTCATTCGACCGAAAACATGCAGAGAAAGGAAAACCATAGGGTGCAGTGGTGACTGTAGTTTAATGGAAAAATTACCTGCCTTAAAGTGACAGGGCGGGCCGTGGACTGGATACACTACAAGAGAAATAAATTTATCAGGTAAGCATAAATTATGTTTTCTCTTGTTAAGTGTATCCAGTCCACGGATCATCCATTACTTATGGGATACCAATACCAAAGCTAAAGTACACGGATGATGGGAGGGACAAGGCAGGTACTTAAACGGAAGTTACCACTGCCTGTAAAAAACCCTTTCTCCCAAAAATAGCCTCCGAAGAAGCAAGGTATCAAATTTGTTAAATTTGAAAAAGTATGAAACGCAGACCAAGACTCTGTCTTGTAATCTGTTCAACAGAAGCCACATTTAAAAAAGGCCCAAGTGAAAACCACAGCTCTAGTAGAATGAGCTGTAATCCCTTCAGGATGCTGCTGTCCAGCAGTCTCATAAGCTAAATGAATTATGCTTTTTAACCAAAAAGACAGAGAGGTTGCTGAAGTCTTTTGACCTCTCCTCTGTCCAGAATAGACAACAAACAAGGTGAATGTTTGATGAAAATCTGTAGTAGCTTGTAAGTAAAACTTTAAAACACGAACCACATCCAAATTGTGTAATAGACGTTCCTTCTTTGAAGAAGGATTAGGATACAAGAATGGAACAACAATCTCTTGAGTGATATTCTTGTTAGATACCACCTTAGGTAAAAACCCAGGTTGGTACACAGGACTACCTTATCCGTACGGAGAACCAGATAAGGAGAATCACATTGCAACGCAGATAACTCGGAGACTCTATGAGCCGAGGAAATAGCTACCAAAAAGATAGAAGTTTGATATCTATGGAATGAAAAGGTTCATATGGAACTCCTTGAAGAACCTTAAGAACCAGCTTTAAGCTCCATGGCGGAGCAACATTTTTAACCACAACTTGGTTCTAACCAAAGCCTGACCAAATGCCTGAACGTCTAGAATACCTGCCAGACGCTTGTGCAAAAGAATAGACAGAGTAGAAATCTGTCCTTTTAAAGAACTAGCTGACAACCCTTTTCTCAAAATCATCTTGGAGAAAAGATAATATCCTGGGAATCCAGACTTTACTCCATGAGTAACCCTTGGATTCATAACAATAAGATATTTACACCATATCTTATGTTAAATTTTCCTAGAGACAGGCTTTTATGCCTGTATTAAGGTATCAATTACTGACTCGGAGAAGCCATGCTTTGATAACATCAAGCGTTCTGTCTCCAGGCAGTCCATCTCAGATTAGTTATATTTAGATGGTTGAAAAGACCCTGAGGTAGAGGGTCCTGTCTCAGAAGCAGAGACCGTGGTGGAAAGGATGACATGTCCACCAGATCTGCATACCAGGTCCTGCGTGGCCACGCAGGCGCTGTCAAAAGCACCAAAGCACTCTCCTGCTTGATCTTGCGCAAACCCCTCCGGAGGGAATTCCCACTCCCCCGGATGAAAAGTCTGACGACTTAGAAAATCTGCCTCCCAGTTCTCAACACCTGGGATAGGGATAGCTTTTAGACAAGAGTGAGTCTCTGTCCAGTGAATTATTTTAAGACTTCTAACATTGCTAGGGAACTTCTGTTCCCCCTTGATGGTTGATGTAAGCCACAGTCGTGATATTGTCCGACTGAAATATGATGTACCTCAGAGTTGCTAACTGAGGCCAAGTCTGAAGAGCATGGAATATCGCTCCCAGTTCCAGAATATTCATTAGAAGGAGGGTCTCCTCCTGAGTCCACTATCCCTGAGCCTTCAGGGAGTTCCAGACTGTATCCCAACCTAAAAGGCTGGCATCTGTTGTAACAATTGTCCCATCTGACCTGCGGAAGGTCATACCCTTGGACAGATGGACCCGAGATAGTCACCAGAGAAGAGAATCTCTGGTTTCTTGGTCCGGATTTAACAGGAGAACAAATCTGTGTAATCCCCGTTCCTCTGGCTGAGCATGCATAGTTGCAGTGGTCTGAAATGTAGGCGTGCAAACGGTACTATGTCCCTTGCCGCTACCATTAAGCCGATTACATTCATGTACTGAGCCACCAAAGGGCGCGGATGGAATGAAGAACACGGCAGAAATTTAAAAACTTTGACAACCTGGACTCCGTCAGGTAAATTTTAATTTCTACAAAATCTATCAGAATCCCTAGGAGGGAAACCCTTGATATTGGGGATAGAGAACTCTTTCCTTGTTCACTTTCCACCCATGCGATCTCAGAAATGCCAGTACTACGTCCGTATGAGACTTGGCAACTTGGATGTTTGACGCCTGTATCAGGATGTCGTCTAAATAAGGGGCCACTTCTATGCCCCGCGGCCTAAGGACCGCCAAAGTGACCCCAGAACCTCCATAAAGATTCTAGGGGCTGTAGTTAACCCAAAGGAAAGAGCTACAAACTGGTAATGCCTGTCTAGAAAGGCAAACCTGAAAAACCGATGGTGATCTTTATGCATCGTAATGTGAGGATAAGCATCCTTCAAATCCATTGTAGTCCTCTATTGACTCTCCTGGATCATAGTTAAGATGGTACGAATAGTTTCCATCTTAAATGATAGAATTCTAAAGAATTTGTTTAAGATCTTTTAGATCCAAAATAGGTCTTAAGGTTTCCTTTCCTTGGGAACCACAAACCGATTTGAGGAAAACTGTGTCCCTGTTCCTCTATTGGAACTGAATGGGTCACGTACACAATGCAAGAATGTCTCTTTCTTTATCTGGTTTGCAGATAAATGTGAAAGGCAAAAACTCCCCTTTTTTGGGGGGGAAAGCTTTGAAATCCAGAAGATATCTCTGGGGTATAATTTCCAATGCCCAGGGATCCTGGGCATCTCTTGCCCACGCCTGGGCGAAGAATGAAGTCTGCCCCCTATAGGATCCGTTACCAGATAGGGGTCCGTTCCTCATGCTGTTTTAGAGGCAGCAGCAGGCTCCTTGACCTGCTTATCTTTGTTCCAGGTCCGGTTGTCTCCAGACCGCCTTGGACTGAGCAAAAGTTCCCTCTTATTTTGCCTTAGAGGAAGTTGATGCCACACCTGCCTTGAATGTTCGAAAGGCACGAAAATTAGGCCTTTTTTGTCCCTTGATTTGGACCTGTCCTGAGGAAGGGCATGATCTTTTCCTCCAGTGATATAAGTAATAATCTCCTTCAAACTAGGCCTGAATAGGGTCTGCCCCTTGAAGGGAAGTTAAGTAGCTTATTTATTAAAGTCACGACAGCTGACCATGATATAAGCCATAGCGCTCTGCGCGCCAGTATAGTAAAAAACAGAATTCTTAGCCGTTAGTCTAGTCAAAGGAACAAAGGCATCAGAAAACAAAGGAATTGGCTAGCTTAAGTGCTCTAAGCTTGTCAAATATATTCATCCAATGGAGCCTGTAAAGCCTCATCAAGAGACTCAAACCAGAACGCCGCAGCAGCAGTGACAGGAGCAATGCGTGCAAGGGGCTGCAGGATAAAACCTTGTTGAATAAACATTTTTTATCCATTGGATCTAAAAAAGCACAACAGTCCTCGCCAGAGGTAGTGGTACGCTTAGCTAGAGTAGAAACTCTTCTCTCCACCTTAGGAACTGTCTGCCATAAGTCCCGTGTGGTGGCAACTATTAGAAAACATTCTTCAAAAAAATAGGAGGGGAAGAGAACGGCACACCTGGTCTATCCCATTCCTTATGAAAAATTTTAGTAAACCTCTTTAGGTATTGGAAAAACATAAGTACACACCGGCACTGCATATTATTTATCCAGTCTACACAATTTCTCTGGCACTGCGATTGTACACATTCATTCAGAGCAGCTAAAGCCTCCCTGAGCAACAAGTGGAGGTTCTCAAGCATAAATTTTAAATGTAGAAATATCAGAATCAGGTTAAATCATCTTCCCTGAGTCACAAATATCACCCACAGACTAAGCATATTGTGAGGTAGTATCAGACATGGTTCTTAAAGCGTCTGTATGCTCTGTATCTACCCCCAGAGCTGTTTTGCTTTCCTTTAATTTCAGGTAGTCTGACTAATACTGCTGCCAGTGTATTATACACAACCTTTGCCATGTCTTGTAAAATAAACGCTATGGGCGCCATTGATATACTTGGCGCCATTTGAGCGTGAGTCCCTGGAGCGGGAGTCAAAGGGTCTGACACGTGGGGAGAGTTAGTCGGCATAACTTCCCCCTCGACAGAATCCTCTGGTAAAATAAACGCTATGGGTGCCCTTGATGTACTTGGCGCCATTTGAGCGTGAGTCCCTAAAGCGGGAGTCAAAGGGTCTGACACGTGGGGAGAGTTAGTCGGCATAACTTCCCCCTCGACAGAATCCTCTGGTGATAATGTTTTTAAATACAAAAAATTATCTTTATTGTTTAACATGAAATCAGTACATCTGGTACACATTCTAAAATGGGGTTCCACCATGGCTTTAAACATAATAAACACAGAGCCTCCTCTATGTTAGACATGTTAGAACTAATAAAGAGACTAGTAAGCTTGGAAAACACTTTAAATCAAGTTAACAAGCAAATATAACAAACGTTACTGTGCCTTTAAGAGAAACAAATTTTGTCAAAATTTGAAAAACAGTGAAAAAAGGCAGTAAATCAAACAAAATTTTTACAGTACATGTAATAAGTTAACAGAGCATTGCACCCACTTGCAAATGGATGATTAACCCCTTAATGCAAAAAACAGATACAAAAAAAAAAAAACGACATTTTTTTAAACAGACACAACAAAACTGCCACAGCTGAGCTGTGGATTACCTTCCCTATAACTGTTTCTATGCAAAATTTAAGCCAGCCATGTGGAAAAATTAGGCCCCGATAAGTTTTAATCACCAAACATATGTTAAAAAACGATTAAACATGCCAGCAAACGTTTTAAAACACATTCTTATAAGAGTATGTATGTCTATTAATAAGCCTGATCCAGTCGCTATCACTGCATTTAAGGCTTTACTTACATTACTTCGGTATCAGCAGTATTTTCTTAGTCAATTCCATTCCTTAGAAAAATATATTACTGCACATACCTTAGCATATATCTCTATCAATCAGCCTGGTACCAGTCGCTTTCACTGCATTTAAAGGCTGTACTTACATTACTTCGGTATCAGCAGTATTTTCTTAGTCAATTCCATTCCTTAGAAAAATATTTTACTGCACATACCTTATTTGCAGGAAAACCTGCACGCCATTCCCCCTCTGAAGTACCTTACTCCTCAGAATGTGTGAGAACAGCAACTGGATCTTAGTTACGTCTGCTAAGATCATAGAAAAAACGCAGGCAGATTCTTCTTCCAAATACTGCCTGAGATAAACAGCACACTCCGGTGCCATTTAAAAATAACAAACTTTTGATTGAAGAAATAAACTAAGTATAAAAAACCACAGACTCTCACGACCTCCTATCTATGTTGAGACTTGCAAGAGAATGACTGGTAATGGCAGTTAGGGGAGGAGCTATATAGCAGCTTTGCTGTGGGTGGACTCTTGCAACTTCCTGTTGGGAAGGAGAATATATCCCATAAGTAATGGATGATCCGTGGACTGGATACACTTAACAAGAGAAAGATAGATAATCCCTTTTCTTACCCATTCCCCAGTTTTGCAGAACCAACACTGTTTTTATTAATACACTTTTTTACCTCTGTGATTACCTTGTATCTAAGCCTCTGCAGACTGCCCCCTGATCACATGACGATTTATTATCTCTTGACTTGCATTTTAAGCCATCAGTGCTGTGTTGTGCTTAAATAACTCAACTGGCGTGAGCACAATGGTATCTATATGGCCCACATGAACTAGCAACCCCCTGTTGTGAAAAGCAAATAAAAAAGCATGCAATAAAAGGCCGTCTTTAGTGGTATAGAAACAGGCAGACATTTTGAAGTTTAAATGTTATAAAGTATATTAATATAACAATGTTGGTTGTGCAAAGCTTGGGAATGGGTAATAATAAAGGCATTATCTATCTTTTCAAACAATAACAATTTTGGTGTTGACTGTCCCTTTAATAGCCTCCAAAAGAGAATTATAAAATGCAACAAGTGATTGGCCTAGATTCAATAAAACCAACTTGTAAAACTATAATAATGTGAGGACAAAAAACAAAATTACCATAACATAAAAGTTTGAAAATTGTGAATGCATAAAGCTATGTTCCTAAGGGCCTTAAGGCCCATTGGCAATATTACGAGCATACATGAACGGTAGAGGATATACTCAACAGGGGGCCCTGGTGCAACATTTGTTTTTGGCCCCCAAGTAGTAAGCAATAGTAATAATATACATGTTGCTTTGTATATCTCTCTATCGATAGATAGATAGATAGATAGATAGATAGATAGATAGAAAGAAAGGTAGACCTGCAACCTGCGCTACTTAAAGGCTTTTCTGCATTAGGATTGAACACATTCCACTCTGCTATGTATAAACTGACTGCATGTAAAAACATATTTATGCAATATTCATCTTTAATAAAAGTTTTAACTATGTATTTACTGTAAATATAAATTTTTAATAAAGTGATATACTGTGTATTTACTGTAAATATTTCACATTCCAATATTCTGCGCATCGCAGAATATGTTCTATGTATTATTAAATAGATATTCCTATATATATATATGTGTGTATATATCTATATCTATATATAATCATGTATATGTACATAAGTACAAATATATATTATACCATCAGAATACCATCAGATGCTATAGCTTTTATTAGAAGTATTTTTTGCTAATACATGTATATTACAAAAATACTTTTATTCAAAACTGAAATGTATCCATGTAGATTCCAATTTTGGATGGGATGTCACTTTAATTAACCCTTTAAATGCTTATGACTACACACATTTATATACACTTATGTACCATAAAAAAAAACATGACCCCTTGTTATAAAGCCCACAAACTCCTCTTAAAAGGAAGTCCTTATATATGTTTCAGTCACCAGGTGATCACTATCGTAATAGTTATCACTTGCGGGTCAATTTATCTAGCTCCATACGGAGCTTGATGCCCCGTGTTTCTGTCTAAAGACAGCTGCTCCCTAAACTGTCGTCCTGCTCTAAGGCCACGGACAGAAATCAACCCCCGATCAAATACGATCGGGTTGATTGGCACCCCTTGCTAGCGGCCGATTGGGCTGCGAATCTGCAGGGGGCGGTATTGCACCAGCAGTTCACAAGAACTGCTGGTGCAATTATAAATGCTGACAGTGTATGCTGTCGGCATTTATCGATGTGCAGCGGACATGATACACTACATTGTATCATGTCTGCTCGCACATTAATAAATTGACCCTATGGTGTGAATAAATGTACATAAATTTGACTAGAGGTGCAAATCAAAGCCCCTATTTATATTTAACCATTTCTACTTTTAACTAAAGTGTTTAGAAAATATACATTTATATATATATATCTGTGTGTGTGTGTATACATATATATAAGTCCACACATTTTGTTGTTGAGCTCTCATATAATATACATTAAATAATGGTATAACTTGACACTGCTGGGTTTGCTGAAAACAACAATATGTGTGTAGGTTTCTCACTGAACAATGGCATACCCCCCAACTGTCCCGATTTTCGTGGGACAGTCCCGATTTTAGGGGTCTGTCCCCCTGTCCCGGGTTGCTAGCCATCTGTCCGGATTTGCCCGAGGCATTAAAAAAAAATAAAAAAAAAATATATATATATGTATATATATATATATATATATATATATTTTAATTGTATTGGGACCATACTTAGAAGCAGCTGGCTTTGCTCTCACAGGGTTAGATACCTGTTAAATTCCCTGTGGAAAAGGAATGGTGTGTGAGTTAAGCAGGAGTAAGAAGACTGTATACACTCTGACCACTGGTAATGGTGACCTCTCTAACCTACCTCTGGTAGTGATGATGTCTAAGCCCAGGTGATAATACTAGCATGCCTTCAGTTTTATACAATGAGCAGTGCTAATACCTGGGTAACGAACAGTGGCAGCCGCAGACTGCCAGCTAATGTGCTTGCCAACCCCAGGACCCCATACAATGAATTACAGATACCCATATATGATGTAGTGTGTGTGTCTATGTGTATCCATAACTGTGTGTGTGTATCTGTGTGTATAAGTTTATGCTATGCAGTGTGTGTTTCTGCATGTATAAATGTAAGCTATGTAGTGTGTGTATGTGTATCTGCGTGTATAAGTGTGTATCTGCATGTATAAGTGTATGCTATGTAGTGTGTGTGTGTGTCTGCATGTATAAATGTAAGCTATGTAGTGTGTGTATGTGTATCTGCGTGTATAAGTGTGTATCTGCATGTATAAGTGTATGCTATGTAGTGTGTGTGTGTGTCTGCATGTATAAATGTAAGCTATGTAGTGTGTGTATGTGTATCTGCATGTATAAGTGTGTATCTGCATGTATAAGTGTATGCTATGTAGTGTGTGTGTCTGCATGTATATAAGTGTATACTATGTAGTGTCTGTGTATCTGCATGTATAAGTGTATGCTGCATGTATAAGTGTATGCTATGTAATGTGTGTGTGTATCTGCATGTATAAGTGTATGTTATGTAGTGTGTGTGTATCTTCATGTGTAAGTGTATGCTATGTAGTGTGTGTGTATCTGCATGTATAAGTGTATGTTATGTAGTGTGTGTGTATGTGTATCTGTATGTATAAGTGTATGTTATGTAGTGTGTGTGTATCTTCATGTGTAAGTGTATGCTATGTAGTGTGTGTGTATCTGCATGTATAAGTGTATGTTATGTAGTGTGTGTGTATGTGTATCTGTATGTATAAGTGTATGTTACGTAGTGTGTGTGTGTGTGTGTGTGTATCTGCATGTATAAGTGTATGTTATGCAGTGTGTGTGTATGTGTATCTGCATGTATAAGTGTATGCTATGTAGTGTGTGTGTATCTGCATGTATAAGTGTATGTTATGTAGTGTGTGTGTGTATCTGCATATGTAAGTGTATGCTATGTAGTATGTTACTGTGCAATTTTGCTGATTTTACAGGCCAGAATCTAGAATATTAATTGTGTTTGATTTGCTGCCTAAGTGTATTAAAATATATGACTTTATTTAGAATTTTATTTATATTACTTTGGTCTTATGATTTTTAAGCCCCGCCCACCACATTTCAATTTTTTTTTTGGGGGGGGTCCCTCTTTTGAATTTTGAAATGTTGGGAGGTATGTAATGGCTTATATAGCGGCTTAAGTGTGAGCAGCATTTAAAGACTCTAAAACTGCTCAGCATAGGAGATGAAATGGCTCAGCAGTTAAGAGGTTAAACCTAACACTTCATTTGCTAGGGTACTTCCATGTTTCCAGCATATGTTAATATTATCATGCAGTCTGTTAGGAAAGAGCACAGGGGTTGGGAGTGAGGTAAGCTTATGTTGCCTGGCACTTGAGGGTGGGAAAGAGGCTGGGGGCGGAGCTTAGTCTGTGTGTGTGGTGACTGGTGAGGTATCCCAGCCTAATGGTGGTTCTTAACCTGCTGTATATGTGCAAGAGGGAAGAAATCAATAAAATAAACAGCTGCTGCCCTAAGGGAGGATACTAAGGGGCATGTCTGGAAATAGAATAAGAAGGAATCAACATATTTTATTATAACAGTTAAAGTAATATCATACCCAAATGTTAAATCACTTGAAAAGTGCTGCAGCATAGCTGTGAAAATATTACCTGAGCATCTCTATGTACAAAGGAAGATATTTTAACTAAAAATTGCCTTGGTAGACCCATCCCATTGTAAAGGAACCTTAAAGTAACATTCAGTCAAAATTTAAATGCATATAGATAAATTACATCTTTGAATAGAAACATATTTACAATATACATGTATTAACAAAAATGCTTTTAATAAAAGTTATCACTATTTCAGTGAAAGTATTTTTCTCTGCATGTGCATGTGAAGCATAGCTAGATATTCTCAGTGCACCAGTATTTTAATACTGCAGCTGATCAGAGCATCAGTGGGTCTTGTATAATGTCAGCAATATTGTAAATTGAGTCATTACCAGATGATACCAGCACATTAGTCTCTCTGGTACACGGTGCATACTTAAATACACTTTTGAAACAGCTATAGCTTTTATTAGAAGTATTTTTTGCTAATACCTGTATATTACAAAAATGCTTCTATTCAAAACCAATATGCATCCATGTGGATTCAAATTTTGTCTGAAATGTCCCTTTAAAGGAGCATGCACCTGGCCTGTGCAGGCACAGTCATGTTATTCCCTTCCTCGAGTTAAAGACGTTTACTATGAAATCTCACAAGAGTTCAGTAAAAACTAATGAGATTACAGTAAAGCAAAGTGTGATATCAGCTCTTTAACTTTTCAACATGCAGCTGAATGTAGCTGAAGGGTAACTGTTAACAGAGGACTTATATTGTGAGCTGAAAATATTTTGATGTCAAATATCTTTCTTTTTTACACAGAGATATTAAGGTGATATTTTCTTATCATCTTTTTACAGTTATGCCTCATCACTTTCAAATGATTTAGCATATGGGCAGGGCCGTCACTAGAAATTTTGGGGCCCCTGACTTAACCATTTATCAGGCTCCGCCTCCCCCCCCCCTTGACATGTGCAATTTTTGACCAAGTGACTAAAACGTAAAAGCACTTTATTCTTAAAGGACTATTATGCACTCATATACATACAGACTGTATGTATACATTGCATGTTATTTAGTAAATGTGTCCCAATGGAATGTAAAAATGTCATTGCAATTGAGGTGAATGTTAAAAAATAACTAACATTTTCACAGTTTGGCCGTCGCCATAACGCTCCACCTTAATAGAATGGGAGAGCTAAGTAGGAGTATTCAAACCCGAGGCATTAGGCACTGACCAATAAGGACATTTATTCAAATGAATGTATTGTAATTCTTCATTGCAATTGCGCATGTGCTATAACTTACGTGCACGGCTCGCTCGTGCATGGCATCCTTTCGCACATGCGCAATTAATCATACACACTGACATACGCGCAAACAGCACTGATCACACTTCCATATTATTTATCTTCTGTTAAAGTTACGGTCCTGTGGGACATGGCAGGTGCGGTTGTTCCCCCTAGTTTCAGAAGTGGACCAGTTTTGAGTGTGGCTAGGGACCAGACTGGGGCTGCTTATTATAAGCTAGAAGGATAATTCAGAGAAGCGCAAAACAAGCAGTAGACAATACTAATACCAGAAATATTAAGATATGTGAATCCTTAAAACATTCCAAAATTTATTATACAATAGAAAAGTGACTGGTCACAAAAATAAAAGACACATCCATTCAATTTAACCATTGTTTTAGCTCTATTCAACACATATATTATACATAGATGTAACATTGTTTTAACGGATGTGTCTTTTAATTTTTGTGATCGGTCACTTTTGTATTGTATAATAAATTTTGGAATGTTTTAAGGATTCACATATCTTAATATTTCTGGTATTAGTTTTGTATACTGCTTGTTTAGCGCTTCTCTGAATTATCCTTCTAGCTTATAATAAGCAGCCTCAGTCTGAATGTTTTATCAATCCAGCTTTTCTGAATATGCTTTCCAGTAGGATACATTTCTTGCGCTATGGGTTGCAGAGATGTTTGAAATCAATTGCCGTTACTTGTCTGCTAAGTTGTAGATAAAAAGAGTCAGGGGACAGTGGCCTCACAATGTGACCTGCTGTGTGATAATAATCATTAATAAATTAGAATGGGGCAAAACTTAACATTCAACGCAAGTACAAAGGGTAGGCTTTGGATCCTTATACTCCGTATCTACAATACTTAAAAATTAAAAAGATTCTGCTGACAGTTCTACTGTGAGGAGCATTTGATTGCGCTCCTCACAATAGAACTGACGGGCACCACCATGGGATCGCAGCAGCACGCACAGCAGAGCCGCAATCCCATTCTGAAGGAACAAATTATGTCAGAGATAATGGCACGCATGCGCTGTACAAGGAGTATTCACAGGAGCGTGCATACCCGAAGCGGCCGAACGTATTCAGAGAAAGTCTATGGGCTTGGTAAGCATTAAAAAATTTACAGTGTTCAGCTGAAAATAAATTATTGTTCCTTTAGGTTTCCAAAGGTGATTAGGTATACAATAGATGTACGTGACATGCTGCATCAGCTAAAGTTAAAAAAATATGAGTGCATAATGTCCCTTTAAGTGTAGTCAAACTTGGAAATGTTGTAAAGTAGGTAGTAACACACAAACACAGAAACACGCAGACACACTCATACACTGAAACACACACACACTCACACATAAGGATTCACATATAGACACTCTAGCAGACACGCAAAGAAACTCACAAACACACTCAGACACAGACACTCAGCACTTGTTTAAATTGACCTGACAAGTAATGAGGTAGACTACAGTTTTGTCAGAAAACGAGATTTACAAAACAAAATATGGAGTTCTAATTATCTTTTTGTCAAGTTAGATGCCAACTAAATGATGACAACAGCATGCAGTGGATGAAAGGAAGGGCCCTGAACTGCCTAAACAATAATTTAAAGGTTAAATGTTGGATTGGCGACTTCCAGAAAGGTCTCATTAGTCTAAAAGTCTGTAGAAAGATGTGACTAATCAGTAGTAAGGTCAAAAATGTCCTAAAAAGGAACATACAGTGGACACACACACACACAAACTCAAACACAAACTTGCACATACACCCAAGGAAACACCGACAGAGACAGCCTAAAAAAACACACAAAGACATACACACACACACAGAAAACAAACAAAAACATACACACACAGAGAGACAACCACATAAAACACAGAAAGACATACATACACACCCTTACCGAGACATCCACAGAAAACACACAAAGACATACACACACTCTCACAGAGACACTCACAGAAAATGCACAGACATACACACACACTCTCAGAGACACGCACAGAAAACACACAGCCTCACAGAGACATCCACAGAAAACACAGACAAACATACATACACACACCCACCCTCACAGAGACATCCACAGAAAACACAGAGACATACACACCCACCCTCACAGAGGCATCCAGAGAATACACAAACACATACGCACACACCCTCACAGACATCCACAGAAAATGCACAAAGACATACACACCCACCCTCACAGAGAGAGAGACACAAGCAAAAGCACAAAGACATAAATACAGACACCCACAGAAACACTTACAGGAAGTAACTTTTCTGCACATTGCATCCCATAAATTAACAGTGTGTGACATGCATGATAAAAAAAATTGCAGAAATTAAGAAATCACTTTTTAAAGAATCATATTTGTAAATGTGCAAACAAAAATAATTCTGTGAATTCAAAATTGTACATTAATGATCTGGCTAGATGAAGAAAAGTACTTTTAAAAGGTTGACATATGTTTGCTTTTCCCCCCATTTTCCCCAAACAAGAGCACCACTTCAAATATAGTATACAAATGTTCCCATCTGTCAGCTGTACTTATGGATTTTGAAAATGCTGTACTCTATATGGTCATGGTGGAACCATAAGCTGTGGTACTCAGTCTCATACCATTAGATCTGGTTAAATGCAGGATTTAGGATTGTTTGTATGTATTTCAAAATTAAGTCAGCTATAGTGTAAACTGAACAGTTTTAAGTTAACCTGTCTCATTTCAAACACTGAGCAATCTTAGTCTGAGAGTATAACATTTTATACAGATGCAAAAATCTTAGATAAAATGCCTCCTTGCTCTGGAAAGTCCTTGCATAAAGGGGCAGTAAACTGGAATGTAATATATATATATATATATATATATATATATATTAATAAAAAAATGCATATCTGCCAAAAGAGCACCTACCATTTGTGTATTGAGGAGGAAACATTTCTGCATGGCTTTAAATATAGAATTTCTACAGCATTGTCAAATAATCATAAATACACTGCTGCTAAAAAAAAATGTGTTTTTATGGACCTCTGGCCCCACCACACTGAAGTTACAATCTGAAATTGCACAAAGAAATACAAAACATTACTAAGTAAGTCATACCTCCTCTGCATTGCTGTCTGGCTCAGGCAAACACTGTACAAACAAAGTGTCAAGTCTGCCTCACATTGTGTATAGTGGTTTAGTGCACACTCAGAAATCCTCTCAAATGCTAATACTTTACTCCTTGTAATAACATCTCCCATGCTCAATTAGCACTCTGCTGTAGTTCCCACTGGTGGCTGCCAAAATTAAAAAAAAAAAAAAATTGTTCTTGCCTCATGGGGCCCCCCTGGCCCATTGGGTCCCTGACAGGAGTCACCCCTGTCACCCCCTGATTACGGCCATGCATATGGGTATTATGCCCCTTTAAGTTGTTTAGTTAATACAAATAAACAACGTTGCTGGTTATGAGACTGGATTGATGGTGTAATCTGTCAGATGCAAATGACACAGATTAATCTATATTGTTACCTGCACACTATGTATGTTACTGAGGAGACTATTGTATAGTACTGTTCAAAAGTTGCGCCCAATATATATTGTTTCCTTCAGTGACAAGCTGTGACAGTATTACCGCAATAAGTTGCCACTAGATTTGTATCATCATCAATAATAAATATTGTACAGTTACCTGAGGTGTTCAATATCTTCACATCTCTGTTATAGACATACAGGGAGTGCAGAATTATTAGGCAAATGAGTATTTTGACCACATCATCCTCTTTATGCATGTTGTCTTACTCCAAGCTGTATAGGCTCGAAAGCCTACTACAAATTAAGCATATTAGGTGATGTGCATCTCTGTAATGAGAAGGGGTGTGGTCTAATGACATCAACACCCTATATCAGGTGTGCATAATTATTAGGCAACTTCCTTTCCTTTGGCAAAATGGGTCAAAAGAAGGACTTGACAGGCTCAGAAAAGTCAAAAATAGTGAGATATCTTGCAGAGGGATGCAGCACTCTTAAAATTGCAAAGCTTCTGAAGCGTGATCATCGAACAATCAAGCGTTTCATTCAAAATAGTCAACAGGGTCGCAAGAAGCGTGTGGAAAAACCAAGGCGCAAAATAACTGCCCATGAACTGAGAAAAGTCAAGCGTGCAGCTGCCAAGATGCCACTTGCCACCAGTTTGGCCATATTTCAGAGCTGCAACATCACTGGAGTGCCCAAAAGCACAAGGTGTGCAATACTCAGAGACATGGCCAAGGTAAGAAAGGCTGAAAGACGACCACCACTGAACAAGACACACAAGCTGAAACATCAAGACTGGGCCAAGAAATATCTCAAGACTGATTTTTCTAAGGTTTTATGGACTGATGGAATGAGAGTGAGTCTTGATGGGCCAGATGGATGGGCCCGTGGCTGGATTGGTAAAGGGCAGAGAGCTCCAGTCCGACTCAGACGCCAGCAAGGTGGAGGTGGAGTACTGGTTTGGGCTGGTATCATCAAAGATGAGCTTGTGGGGCCTCTTCGGGTTGAGGATGGAGTCAAGCTCAACTCCCAGTCCTACTGCCAGTTTCTGGAAGACACCTTCTTCAAGCAGTGGTACAGGAAGAAGTCTGCATCCTTCAAGAAAAACATGATTTTCATGCAGGACAATGCTCCATCACACGCGTCCAAGTACTCCACAGCGTGGCTGGCAAGAAAGGGTATAAAAGAAGAAAATCTAATGACATGGCCTCCTTGTTCACCTGATCTGAACCCCATTGAGAACCTGTGGTTCATCATCAAATGTGAGATTTACAAGGAGGGAAAACAGTACACCTCTCTGAACAGTGTCTGGGAGGCTGTGGTTGCTGCTGCACGCAATGTTGATGGTGAACAGATCAAAACACTGACAGAATCCACGGATGGCAGGCTTTTGAGTGTCCTTGCAAAGAAAGGTGGCTATATTGGTCACTGATTTGTTTTTGTTTTGTTTTTGAATGTCAGAAATGTATATTTGTGAATGTTGAGATGTTATATTGGTTTCACTGGTAAAAATAAATAATTGAAATGGGTATATATTTGTTTTTTGTTAATTTGCCTAATAATTATGCACAGTAATAGTCCCCTGCACACACAGATATCCCCCTAAAATAGCTATAACTAAAAACAAACTAAAAACTACTTCCAAAACTATTCAGCTTTGATATTAATGAGTTTTTTGGTTTCATTGAGAACATGGTTGTTGTTCAATAATAAAATTAATCCTCAAAAATACAACTTGCCTAATAATTCTGCACTCCCTGTATAGGTTTAGATTGCAAGTGGGTAGGTAGGCTCACATGCTAATTTCTAAGCCCTTGAAGCTCACTCCTGTGAAGTAAATTATGACCCAGCACTGATTGGCAAAAATGCAAGTCTGTCAAAAGAACTGAGATAAGGAGGCAGTCTGCAGAGGTTTAGATACAAGGTAATCACAGAGGTAAAAAAGTGTTAATATAACAGTTATGCAAAACTGGGGAATGGGTAATAAAGGGATTATCTATCTGTTTAAACAATAAAAATTCTGGAGAAGACTGTCATTTTAAGACCCCTCACTGACAGTATTCGAAATAGTAAGTGAACACTATTTCTACCAGTTGCAGTATGAGTTTTGGATTTTATGTAACTTAACAGCCTTAAACTTAAAAAAAAACTGCCTGTTTTGCATGTCATATCTTACCTATTACATTGTGGGTTTTTAAAAAAAATAAAAAAATATTTAGCTTTCATTAATGGTCAGTTAAAGTGACAGTCAAGTCAAAATTAAACTTTCATGATTCAGATAGGGCATGCAATTTTGAACAACTTTCTGATTGACTTTTATCATTAAATTTGCTTTTGTTCTTTTGGTATTCTTTGTTGAAAGCTAAACCTAGGTAGGCTCATAAACTGAGCTGTTGAAGGCCACCTTTTATCTCAGTGAATTTTGACAGTTTTTCCACAGTTAGACAGAACTAGTTCATGTGTGCCATATAGATAACATTGTTCTCACTCCCGTGGAGTTATTTATGAGTCAGCACTGATTGACTAAAATGCAAGTCTGTCAAAAGCACTAAGATAAGGGGGCAGTCTGCGAGGCTTAGATACAAGGTAATCACAGAGGTAAAATGTGTATTAATATAACCGTGTTGGTTATGCAAAACTAGGGAATGGATAATAAAGGGATTATCTATGTTTTTAAACAATACAAATTTTGGAGTAGCCTGTCCCTTTAATTTTAATAAAGTTACAAAAAAAAGCTTCTTCCTATTTTTAAATGACGCTTTGTGCTGAGATAAAGAAAAATAATTATTGAAGATGGATAATGAGTGACAAAAACACTGTAATTAAATGTTGCACTCCGTCTAGCTGTTTATCTGCCTTTTCTGTTTAGCAGTCTATATATCTACCTTTTAGGACATATATAACAATCACTTAAAGGTATATTAAACACAAATTCATCTTTCATGAATCATATAGAACATGCAATTTTAAACAACTTTCCAATTTATTTCTATTATCTAATGTGTTTTGTTCACTTGGTATCATTTGTCGAAAAGCATACCTCAGTATGCTCATAAGCAGCAATACACTAGCTGCTGATTGGTGGCTGCACATATATTCCTCTTGTCATATGCTCACCTGATGTGTTCAGATAGTTCCCAGTAGTGCACTGATGCTCCTTCAACAAAGGATACCAAGAGAATTATGCAAATGTAATACTAGACATACATTGGAAAATAGTAAAACATATCATAAGCTCCATCTGAATCAGGAAAGAAAGAAATTGGATTTCATGTCCCTTTAATTGAAATCTGGCAAATGATTGTGAAAGTATTAGGTGCATTGGTACCTTCCTAAAACAACAAATGACCTCAGGTTGGTACATTTGAAAATAAATCCTTAAACTGCCAATGCCATAAAAGTTAACTGTGCAATTATTCTTATCCAAGGTCAGCATCAAGTTTCTATTAAAATGTGTGGTTATCTTGAATTGAGATTGTCTTTTGATAGATTGATTTGTACTGCAGCATAGATACAGATAGCACAAAATGCTCTAGGATGCAACCGTTAGTGCACTCGGATATAGTTACTGTTATTTTCTCAAGTGCTCTGCTTCATACAGTAAGTTGCTTTGATTTTTTTTTTTTTTATTTCAACAAAAGGGAATTTTCACAATTATCTGGCTACCTTTGATGTATTTTTGTAAAGTGGAACCAAACAATTGGAAAAATTGCTACATACCATTATCATATATGTGTCACATGGTGCCTCTGCTTGGTTTGGAGATGGACATTTCTAACTGTTTTATGTTTCAAGAGTTTCCAGTGCTTTTTTAAAAATTCAATGAACTGATCAGAGCAGATCCATACTATAACCTTAAAGGGGCAGTAAAAATTAAAATTACATTGATTGGATAGTGCATGGAATTATAATTAACTTTTAAATTTACTTCTACTTTCAATTCTGCTTAATTATTTTGGTATCATTTTTTAAAGGGACAGTCTAGTCAAAATTAAACTTTCGTGATTGATATAGGACATGCAATTTTAAACAACTTTCCAATTTACTTTTCTCATTAGATTTGCTTTGTTCTCTCAGTATTCTTGGTTGAAAGCTTATTTTTGCATAACCAACTCAGTTATATTAATACACGTTTTACCTCTGTGATTTCCTTGTATCTAAGCATCTTCTGATCACATGACAATTGTTTAATTATCTATTGACTTGCATTTTAGCTAATTAGTGCAGTGCCTGCCACAAGCCACGGACGTGATCACAATGGTGCTGGAAAAGGGGAGTATCAACGGCACTGCTAGCCAAATGTGGCTTAAATATTTTGGATTCCCTATTTAACCCCTTATCGTCCTTAATGTATGTGGGAATTATTCCCTTTAGACAGATTTGAAACAATCAAAGATATTCAGCTTTTCCTCCGGAAGATTGCTTTGAAAAGATTCCATCTAACTAAAAATGGAAGTAACTCAGACTTACTCTCAGACGAAGAAAGAACCACTTTGGAAAATCTAGAGACCCTCCTTTCTGAAAGTGAAATGCAAACTATAATTGAAACAGGAGACAATTGGAGAACTAAAATTAAAAACAAATCCTCTTTCATGCCCAAAATGTGCTCTCAATTACAAGTCTACAACGATATAGTCTGTGCAAAAATAATGTCTATCCCTGAAAATAACAAAAATGCCAACCAGAATCTAACATTTAAAGAACGTAAGGCCTTAAAAGATATGCAATCTTGGCAAGACGTCATCATAAGAAATTCAGATAAGGGGGGCAACATTGTTCTATGGCCTATGAATATGTACAGACTGGAAACAGATAAGCAATTAAGAGATCAGAGATGTTATTCAAAATTGGGATACAACCCAACTCAAGAACACTTAATCAAGTACATCAACTTAATACAAGGGGCCAAAAATGATAACATCATAAATAATAAAGAATATAATTTTCTTAAAGTCACAAAACCTACAGTGGCAACCTTCTATCAGATCCCTAAAATTCATAAAAATAAACATCATCCCCCGGGCCGACCAATTGTTTCAGGGATAAACAGTCTTACTGAAAAAGCAAGCCAATTTGTAGACTACAGATTGAGAAACACAAATAACATCCTATGTCCAAGATACCACAGATGTACTAAAAAGACTGGAAAACATTCACATCTCACCTGAAACATGGTTGGTGACTGCGGACGTAGAATAATTGTACACATGCATTGAACATGAATTGAGCCTGGAAGCAGTGAGATGGTTCCTAACTATGGGATCAGAGGAAGATACACTACATGATGAGTTTGTACTACATCTACTTCAATTTGTACTCAAACATAATTATTTTACCTTTAATAATGGCTTTTCCTACAAAAAAGAGGAACTGCGATGGGTACTGCTTGTGCCCCCACTTACGCCAACCTATTCTTAGGATGGTGGGAGCAAAAATATGTCTTTGCTGACAAAAATTCACACTTCTTAGAAAAAATTCCCCTCTGGATACGGTTTATAGATGACATACTGTTCCTTTGGGAGGGCACCAAGAATGAATTAGATCTCTTTCTCCAAAATCTCAATAGGAATAGGCTCAACATCAAATTGACTCATGAAACCAGTCTAACGAAGATCAACTTTCTGGATTTAGAAATTAGTATAACTACAGAAGGACTCTTATCCATGGATGTTCACAGAAAACCAACAGCAACTAATAGTGTTCTACACAGCACAAGTGCACACGCACCAAACACTATACAAGCTTTACCGGTGGGCGAATTCCTCAGGATGAGGAGAAATTGTTCCTCAGACACCAACTACAACAAAAGGGCCAAAGAACTAACAACAAGACTATTGGCCAGAGGCTATAGTAAAAGAGCAATTAAAAAAGCAGAACACCGAGCAAGATGCACTGACAGGAATGAGCTCCTACAGAAAAAACAAAAAACCCAACAGGAAAACATCAGATTTATCTCTACATATAATCCAGCAAGTTCACAAGTAAGAAACATCTTACAAGAAAATTGGCATATCCTACTATCAGACCCTATCCTAAACAAAACTTTAGGACCAAAAATCCTAACAGGCTACAGGAGAAGTAGTAATCTGAAAGATCTAATTAGCCCAAGTCATCTGCAAAGTAAAAAAACAACAACTGCCTTTACCAAAGGATCCTTTAAGTGTGGTACATGCTCAACATGCTGTTTTATGTTAAAAACACACACAGTAAAGGACCGGTTTAACAAAAGCCACACAATAAACTCACATATCAACTGTCAAACAGAGGGGATCATCTATGCAATAAAATGCACATGCAACCTATTTTACATAGGTATGTCCACCAGAAAAATAAGAATTAGATTGCAAGAGCATCTTAGAAACATAAAAAATGCAGCAAGAGACCTACAAGCAGGAAAACAAATAACATCAGTGGCAAGACATTTCATGAGCAAACACAATTGTAGACAAAATGATCTGAAATGTTTTGGACTACAAAAAATCAAACTGGGTATCAGAGGTGGAAATCTAGAAAACAAACTACTACAAGCTGAAAGTAGATGGATTTTCTTAATGAATTCAGTCCAACCTTCAGGTCTTAATGAGAATAACAACTTTTCATCCTTCTTGTAATGATCAAAATTTATAACATCTTACTATATCTAACCCTGTAGGACCCCAATCCTGGAAATACCATATAACCACTGATCAGATTGATTAAGTGAGTTTGGAGTTTACTATCAGAATCTGTTGATTTTTCTTCTAAACAAAGAAGTATGTTATATATTATCATTTAAACAGAGTTCCTCTCAAAAAAATAAATTTGAGAACTCATTACATATTTAACATAACACATATTTAAGAATTATATGTCATCAGTGACTACCAAACATAAGATCCAATCATATATAAGAAAACAAAATCTTCCTTCATGAAATTGGATATTGCAATTATCAAGATGTAATATTTAAAATTTAGTTATTAAATTTATTAAACACAACTTCTACACTATCATTTTAAAAAAACTCTTAAAGATTTATTCTTCCTAAATAAAGCTTAACTCACTGGATTTTAGTTAATTCCACAATATCAATTGGATACCATTTTGTTAGACTTTTACTAAATAACAGGTATCATCACTTAATATCATTGGTGTTTATGTAAATATACAAATTCTTTTAATTTTTGTATAAAAAAGTCACACAATTGGACTAATACGTCCTCAAAAATGAATACAACAAACAATGGTAGCACATTAATTTTAAGCACATTTAATTTCACAAGCTTTGCACAATATTTTAAGTTATTTTATTTTATATTTTTCACTACTTCACTAAAATATAATGCTCACTTTCGATAATAGCACAGTACACTTAGGAGTTAATAACACAATGTTACACTGTAAATGATTATCTGACATCTGTTGTTCCAAAAAAGAGATACTTAAGAGTAAGAAGAATCTGATGACAATAACCTTATTGTTTCTGATACAAAATAACAAACATACAAAATAGATACCTATGGAAACAGAGTCATGGGAATTAACATTATAATATTCAAAATGCTGTTCTAGATCTATTGGTCCCAATAAACGGACAGATAATTTTGATAGGAACACAATAGTTTTTTGACAAGTACTTTAATATACAATATAGGCATACGAATAGCAACCAAATTATAACAATATGTAGATCTCATCAGTGAAGATAAGGTGGTCCAATAGGAAGCATTTATTTGCAAGTAGGAGGAAGATGTCATCAGAAAGGAGAGACTTGAAACCTTTTAAATATTCAGTAAGTGAGCGGCGCGCTCACCCTTTGAGAAAGCCGTTAGGGCGAAACATGTTAGGGACGTTAGGGAATTGGTGAGGAGTCCTGGAGCTCCTGTATTTTTAGATTAGCCTTAGAATGCTGTATTACAAAACCTGTTCTAACTTATTAATACACTAGCTAAAGTAGGTTATTGTCACTGTCATAATCTAATAATATTTGATCATATATGCTCAATAACCAATAGATAGGCCCAATGGGCAAGCGATACTAGAGTAGTATACCTGAGAGTGGGGCTTACTTGTAGCAATCATTTGACACAGACCGTGAACTGTAAACTCTATCTCACAAACTAGCAATTTAAATACAATACACTGGCAGAGAACCTAACCAATACCGGGCAAGAGTGCACTTACTGCACCGGATAAAAACTGAGCAGTGTGGTCAACATTAGCTCCAATTGAACTACGGGAGCCTGCAATATGTATGTGTGCTGAACTTTGACAGCATATGTGATCGAGTCAGCTGCACTTAAACACTCTATTAAACTAACGAATATCTCTCTCACTTATCTGAAAATAACTGTTACGCTACAGTTACAAGTTTACAACCAGCCTGTGGTATTATTAATATTGTAAATTACAATACACCATATTGAAATCGATTGGCTCTAGTTAAATAGTTATAGCTTGTAATCTGTATGTGTGCTGAGTTTTTACTTATGTTAATGGGCACTGCTCCAATACACGGTATACAAACTTTGCGCCATTAGCTCCAATTGAACTGCGGTAGCCTGCAATATGGATGTGTGCTGAAATTTGACAGCATATGTGATCGAGTTAGCAGCACTTAAACCCTCTATCAAACTAACGAATATCTCTCTCACTCATCTGAGAATAACTGTTACGCTACAATTATAAGTTTACAACTAGCCTGTGGTATTATTAATATTTTAAACTACAATATACTATATCAATCGATTAGCTCGAGTTGAATAGTTATAGCTTGTAATCTGTATGTGTGCTGAGTTTTTACTTATGTTAATGGGCACTGTTCCAGTACACGGTACACAAACTTTGCGCTAAATATATGAAACTATAACAAGTGTGCTGAATTTTGACTGACTTGAGTTGACATGCTTCTGTACATGGTATACAAGTGTTGTGCCAAATATACAAGCCTATAACAAATGTGCTGAATTTTGATTTACTTTAGCGGGCACAACTTCCAAACATGGTACACAAGTGTTACGCCAGACATATGATAATATAATAAGTATCCCAAGAGAGTGGGCACTGATTTAACATATGATATTCAAGTGTTATGCCAAATATATGAACCCATAACAAATGTGCTGAACTTAGACTTATTTGAGTGGGTATTATGTTAATACATGCAACATAAGTGTTGCGCCAAATACAAAAGCCTACAACAAGTAATCTTAGCACTGCTTCAATTCATAGCATACAAATGTTACGCAAAAACATATGAGCCTATAATAAATCTATGAAGCTGATTTAGCACACCTAACTCACGGGTTACAACAGAATATTAAAAGCCTACAACTAATGCATGTGAATCATAGTACACAAGTGCTACGCCAAACATATGAGCCTATAACAATCATATGAAGCTATTTTAGCACACCCAATTTGCGGGTTACAACAGAATATTAAGAGCTTACAACTAATGTATGTGAATCATAATATTGAACATTCCAAACATAAACACAGAAGCCATCCAAACAAGTGTGGGTAATATTAAGAACACACTACTGAATAGAATAAAGTAGGGGCTTCCCTTTATGTGGAGTACCAATCTGGCATTCAAAGATTAACACAGAAGGTAAAAACCCCCAGCTACAACAGTATTAATCTCTTTAACAGGGTACATGGTACTCTTACTACCCCATTACAATATACAGAGTATGCTACCCACCAGTAGACAGTATTGAGCTGAACCAGAATGATAGAGCTGTACTGATATATGATCAAATTGAAACATACAGTGACAGTTGTGCATAATATAATATATAAATTGATATTTCATCAATATTATTATTCACTAAAGATTAAAGAGTATCCTTCTTCGTTGTGGTTTTTACATATATATACACAACTATTCTATAAGACTTCTTGCTATGAGTCTGTATCGGCTTAAATTAACTTGATACAATTACACTTAAGAAGTCTACCAGCACAATAAATGACCTACCTTACTAGAATTTATCTAATGTGAACAGGTTAATTACTGATCCTCCAGCATCTAAGAGTGTTTTTAAATTAATTTCCAGTATTTTATATTAATTTTCACACAATAAAAGTTATGTTTTAACGTTGAACACGCAAGCTCACTAGACTATCAGTAACTCTGATTTGCCTTAAGGAATAAAGTCTTTTATACCACTTATAAATATACCCTATATTAACCCTTATGAGTGCTATATATGTAGTCTGTTGAGTTAGAGTCTCTCTCTACCTAAAGTTTCATGTGATCACAATGGTATCTATATGGCTCACATGAACTAGCTTCCCCCTGTTGTGAAAAGCTAATACAAAAGCATGTGATAAGAGGCAGTCTTTAAAGGGACAGTCAAGTAAAAAGGCTTAGATACAAGGTAATCACAGAGGTAAAATGTGTATTAATATAACTGTGTTGGTTGTGCAAAACTGGGGAATGGGTATTAAAGGGATGAAATATATTTTTTAACAATACAAATTCTGGAATAGACTGTCCCTTTTAAAAGAAATCCTGGATGAGCTTAGGTGTGTGCACGTGTCCATCTGGTAGCAACATTGTTTATAGCAAGCTTATACACAGCTGCCATAGACTGCTAAAGACACGTGCACGCTCTTGAGTTCCTATCAGAATATCTAGGTTTTCTCTTCAACAAAGGACACCATATAAAACAAAGCAAATTTGATAATAGATGTAAATTGGAAAGTTGTTTAAAATTGCAAACTAATGAACATTCAGAGCTAGATTACAAGTGGAGCGCTAAATTATCGTGCTCACACAAACAGGCATCAGAACGAGGCTCCCATAGGAGCCTATGGAAGCGCGCTCTTGTGAGCGCAATGCTTCCCAGCAAGCTTGCATTTGCATTGCTGTAAACTTGTAATACCAGCGCACATTATTTAGCTAAAGCGATATCTTGCACTCCACTTGTAAACTGACCGTTTAAATAGACTGTGAATTCCAAGATGATTTGTACATTTGAGATAGCATTCTTCTTGTATCCATAGTCTGTAGAGCCTTCATATCAGTGCATGCGCACACCAATATTTTACAGATAGCCGTCATGAGACAGGCAGAGCAATTTATAGAAAAGCTTCTCTTGTTTTAAACCCAAAAGGGATGTATCAAGATAAAAGCATTATTGACTAATTTCAATCACTTTGGGCTGTTCTTTTTGGTCCCACTGGGTCATGTTTTGCTTTAAGTACATTTGCAAAAGATGTAGCCCTAATCGTTCAGTAATAATACGTGTAATTGGGCTTGGTCGCTGGTTACTAATGCTTCATTAGTATAAGCAATTCTTCACCTCTGTTGGGTTGCGAGAAATTCACCACAATAGCTGCACATTTTCTTGTTGAAGTGTGAACATGTGTTATACAGGTTGACTTCATAAAACTCTTGTATGTGAATTATTTACCAAGTTACAATAGATACGCTCATTCCTGCTGTGGTCTCCTTAGAGTTATTATGTAAATGGAAAACTTTAAGAAAGTTTAAACCATAGTGGGTTACACTTAAAGGGACATTCCAGCCAAAATTGGAATCCACGTGGATGCATTTTAGTTTTGCATAGAAGCATTTTTGTAATATACATGTATTAGCAAAAATGCTTCTAATAAAAGCTATAGCTGTTTCAAAAGTGTATTTAAGTATGCACCGTGCACCAGCATTTTTTTTAGCTCAGAGAGCATAAGGTGCTTTCACCATCTTGGAATGACCCAGTATATTACTTGTTGACATTATACAAGCCCCACTGGTGCTCTGAGCAGCTGCAGTATTTAAAATGCTGGTGCACTGAGTAGATCTAGCTATGCTTCACATGCACGTGCAGAGAAAAATGCCAACACTGAAACAGTAATATATTTTACTAGAAATATTTTTGCCAATACATGTATACTGTACATATGCTTCTATTCAAAGACATAATTCATCTATGTGCACTTCAATTTTGACCGGAATGTCCCTTTAAAATTATATTAACGAGCATTCAACTTAATTCCCCATTAAAGACTAGATTACAGTGGAGAGCAAACATTTTAGTGCTAGTGTGCGTTAACATCACTCAAGTGCAATCAATAGCAGTTCTATGTTAGCACTGATACTACAAGTCCAAAGTTGTTTGTTTTGTTTTTTTGGGCTCAAGTGATAGTCTGGGACGCGTTAACATCTGCATATTGGATAGGGAGGTACACTAAATCCCTCACATAATAGACCCCTATAGCGGTGCACAAAACAATTCATGCTATATATCGCTTAAGCATTAAGCCGATAGTCTGCTTATCTAAGAGTGCACTAAGACTTTGTTGTTCTTCAGGAAGCTCTGTGCATTAATAATAATGCTTTACTTGTGGTCTTAAAACAAGCTAAACTTTACAGCGGTATTTTGGATTGTACTTAAGTGCAACACTTAATTCACCAGTTTTAATATGAGCTCAATGAGCCCACTAATACGGTGCATTAATTTTTTTTTAGCCACATTAAGATTCTTGGGTTAAAACAGTTAACTATCCACTTACAGTACAAGATTGTGTTATTTTTTGCACTATGGGGTCCATTTAACAACGGGAGGATGAACATAGGCAAACATTTCTGCCCCTGTCCGCTCGCCATCACGGCTAGCAGTCAGCAATACAATGCCTGCATTTGCACCAGTCACTGCTTGCGCAACACTGCCCTCTGCTCGTGCACGGCCAATAACCTTGGGTGGAGAAGTCTGGGGGGAAAGAGAAACTGCACT